>NW_019416767.1:279904-320976 GCF_000390285.2 Anoplophora glabripennis
TAACAAATAATCATTTAAACTATATGGTTCTAATTCTACTAACATTTTTTTAATCACCTTCTTAAATTTATGAAGTCCTTTAATATTTTTTATACTTTCCGGAAGTTTATTATAAAGTTTAATACATATATATTGTGGACTCTTCTCAGTTATAGCTAACCTATGTATTGGATAAGTAATGTTTATACTACGAGTGTTGTACTCGTGACCGACATTATGAATCATAAATATCTCTCTGTTTTTTACTACATATACAAGACATTCATAAACGAAAACTGCAAAAAGTGTCATTAACCTTTTTTTTTAAATAAACCTCTACATGTTTGACTATACTCTAATTTGTACATTATTCGTAAAACTCTTTTTTGTAACACAAATATTTTTTGGATATTGCTACTCCCCCAAAAAATTATTCCTGATCTCATACTCGCTTCAAAATTGGAAAAATATATCATACGCAGTGAGCTTTCATTCAAATACTTGGCAATGATTCTGAAACTATAACATATTTTGTTCAATTTGCTACATAAATTATCGATATGTGGTGACCAGTCCAAATATTCACTAATATATACACCTAAGAATTTTGTATGGGTATTGTATTTCAAGTGACCATCTTGCATTTGTAATTTATCTGTAGTTTCCATATTACTTTGTCGAGTTCTAAATAAAATAATATTTGTTTTCTCCACATTTAATAAAAGACCATTTTTTGAGAACCATTGCTTTGCATTAAGCAATAAGGTATTACTTAAATCAGTTACTTCCGGGTAATTTCTACCAGTAATAAGTAAATTTGTATCATATGCATAATTTGTTATATAACAATTTTTTACAATTATACTAATTAAGCCATTAAGATAAACTATGAACAAAATTGGCCCAGTAATACTGCCCTGAGGAATCTCGATGTTTTTATTTTTAATACTTGATTTTACTATTTTCCCATTATCAGATATTTGGACTCTCTGTTTTCGATTTGATAAATATGAGATAAACCAATTCAATGCATTCCCACGTATTCCATACTTTTCCAACTTTTCCACTAGATAAGAATAATTTAGGCAATCATATGCCTTAGAAAGATCAAGAAAGATTCCCAACGACAATTCATTATTTTCAAAGGATTCCAAAATTTGTTCTGTAAATTGATATATCGCGGTTTCAATTGACCTCCCTTTTATATAGCCATGTTGGCTATTATTTATTAAATTACAACCTTTCATAAAGTGTATTAGTCTATCACACATTGCCATTTCAAATATTTTCGAAAAGGATGGTAAAATACTAATGGGCCTATAGTTTTCAAACAATTTAGGATCCCCCTTTTTATATAACGGTTTGATTAACGAAAGTTTTAATTGTTCTGGAAATATAACAAATTTAAAAGAATTATTCATTATGTAACAAAGCGGTTGAACTATACATTTTATACATAATTTGACAATACTTGTTGGGATGTTATCATCACCACTTGTATGCTTATTTTTTAATCTACTGGCCAACTTCATAATCTCTTCAGATGATACAGGTTTAATAAACATTGATTGGCAATTTTCTTGTATGCTGCAAGTAAACGGTACATATTCAATATTGTTTACAAGTTGAGGTATTACATTGATAAGAAATTCATTATAATCATTAGCTGCTTGCAATGTATCTACATCAAAATAAGAATTACAATCACTTTTACATTTACCAATTATTTCATTATTATGTATACTCCACATGGTTTTTGTTTTGTTATCTGAATTTCTTATTTTTTTTGCCTGAACTAACAAATTTTCATATTCTTTTTTTGTTTCATTATACATGGTCTTATAATTTATATCATGATTTGACACTGTTAGTAATTTATCCAGCTTGTCCTTACATTGCTTTATTTGATCATTTGTTTTAAAACTCACCTTTTTTCTATTTTCTTGTCTCCACTGACATGGAAAACTTTCATTAAAAATATTTAAAAAGTTATTAATAAAAGAGTTCCATTGTTTATTGACTTCATTTATCTTTTCTTCATACACTAGATTCCAGCTTTGTTCTTCTAATACTCTCAAAAAATTTATTTTATTTCTCTCATTAAATAACCTTCTGTATTGATATGTTTGTTTGTTTACTTTTTCTAAAAAAAAGATGAGTTTTTGTGCAGTATGATCTGACGTGTACGGCTGTAAGATACATATCTCACAGTCTGTTTCATAATTTGTTAAAATATTATCAATACAACTTTTTGAAACTTGTGTTACTCTAGTGTACTCGTTTACGGTTCGTCGCAGTGGAAAAGAGTTTAGTAAAAAATCTATTTCCAAAATGTTTTTTATATTATCTTTTAGCTCAATATTAAAGTCCCCAGCAATAAATATCAATTTGTTTACATCGTACACTATTGACAATAATTGTTCTAATTTTTCGTAAAATTCTGTTATGTTACTACCAGAAGGTCTATATACACTAACCACTATTATTTGTCTTTTACTTATAGTACATTCAATGGATGCGAAAGATTGTTCACATTTTTTATAATTTTATACTTCAGACCAACACGACAGTACACTGCTGCACCTCCATTTTGCCCCTCTTCCCTGCAAAAGCTCGATGCCAGCGTAAACCCATCAATGCTGATTAGTTTCAGTTGCCATTCAGATTTCCAGTGTTCTGTTATTACAAGAAACTTACATTCAGGATGATCGTTTAACATTATATTTATTTTTTCTACACTATTTCCTATAGATTGCACATTTTGATGAATTAGTGATATTTTCTCTTTGTTTACTTTGTTCTCAATAATTTCCTTCTTGCCAGAAAAAAATCAAATTTGTTTATTCTCGAGTTAACTGGCCAAAAACTGGCATTATTTGCCTGCTCCTCAGGGTATCCCGTTACTCGATGGCCCTAGCTTAAGGTTGTATTCCTTGGACAATTTTAAGTCGGAAGTGCCTTATACACTTTGTCCAAAACTCAATAGTTAAGGAGTCAGGGGCAATATTAAATTTAACAGTAAATAAATCTGGTAGGCCATGTAATTATTTTGACATATTGTTATGGTGACATTGTTTATTCTTTGACGTTGTTATTTTAAGATTAATTTGACATGGTATACGTTTTCAAATCAAGTATATGCCGATATTCACTTTATTTACGGTTAATGTGACGGAAATTCGAGAGCGTCAGTGCGGGAATATCATCGGAGGTTTCCTCATCGAAGAATACCTAATAAGCAAGTTTTCATAAATGTGCATCATCAGTTGACAGAAACAGGTATGTTTCCTAAAGCTACTGCAGAACGTCTCGTGCAGTAACTTGCCGAAAAAGAAGCTATTATTAACATAATCGAAAATAGTCCCTCTACTAGTATACAAAGAATACAATCTGCTCAACAGTTACAACCAACAGACTATGCAGCGCGTGTTGACTTTTGTCGTTGATTGATTATACACCCACAGCTTTGTGGACAAATTATGTTTACGGACGTTTAATAGAGATGGAATTACGAATACCAGAAATTCACATTCATTATTATTATTCATTAAAGCATTATTAGTTAATCATTGAGGCATATTGGCTCGAATTTAAAAGAACCCAAGTGTTACTTATCAGATAGCAGGTGTAGGACACGCAATAGGCCTAAGTACTACCAAAATTCTAATGCAAGAGAGAGAAGTTTTTGGACAAGGCTATTCAAAGAAGAAATGTAATAATAATCCCATAATAATCGAAAGCATTGGAATGACAGGGACCCGTATACACAACGAATTTAATTATCAGCCAACATTAGAATTTCCTCTTCCGAAGAAAGCAATATGCCGTATTTACAAGTTTTCTTTTGAAAATGGCGCATTTATTTAGCAATCGCGAATATTATGATATACTCTACTAACTGGTGTTAATAGATTAAATCAAATACATACATTCAAATTACTTGTACATTGCTGAACATCATTATCACAGTTATACCACATATCTAAGTTATACAATGACATTTCTGAGATTTATTACTTTAGGCGACTGAAGTCTACAAGGTTAAAGGCAAAACGTAATTTGTTAGGTCCTATAAATTCGTCCTGTATCACAAAAATGTATCCTCCGAAGATAAAGATATTAAAACTTTTAAAAGTCACTCCGTAAGTTAAATTATAGTTATAGGACAAACAAATACTTGAATTTTTATCAACTACTTCATATTTCAGTACATATATTTATCTTGTAATTATTATCAAATATGTTGCCCTTAATTGTTAGCAACCTTGAACAGTAAACATGTCTATAATCTCTAACAATAACGATTGTTTACTTTAGATAATCTCATATTGTGGTCTCTCAGCAACACAAATCCTACTTTTATGTAAATACTCGTCTTAAATATCACCGAGGTATTTTATACTTGAGATAAATGGATAGCATCTCCACAAGTGTTGAAAAAAGGTCATGGAGGAAATGCTGATTCTATTAGTAATTTCAATGCATTTAGTGAATTAAAAAAAATAAGAAATAATATCCAATGCTAACGATAGCTAAGAGATCAGTTGTTTTTCTCTATTTTTTTCGCTGCTTTTGATTTAATTTGCGACAGACAATGATAACTTCAGAAGAATTCAATACATTCGATTAAAATTCACGAGAATACTTTGAAATTAAATGTTTTTGAAACGAAATTAATTTTGTACTCCAAATATCAAGTCCCTTAGAAAACCAGGTGCCCTTTCCAGAAAAAAAAAAGATCCGATAAGATCATATTTTTGGTCGGACTAGCCGGCTGACCAGCTAGCCCCTCAGGGCCCGCCCCAAGCAAAAATCGTATCTACGCCCGATTGTCTAAATACTACAACTTATATGGTAAAATTGATCTAGTTGAAGTAAAAAGCTTGTTTTTCTGTTTTTTTTATCTACGTTTTAACTGAAAAGGAAAACGTATGGCCAATGTGACCATATTGAAGGCCTAGGCATGGATAACGGTGATTATTTAAAGATGCTCTCTCTGCTAAATCTCGCGTATACTCATAGTCCGAGAGCCCGTGGCATTTTGAGGGTAGTCATTTTACCAAGGCTGATTTTCACACATATGCGAGGTCTTACATGATACATAAACCAAACGACCTTCAGCTGCCTATCTTCGGGTGGAAGTGGGAGTAATAGAGCCACCCCCGCGGTGAAAAATGTACCAAAGCTGTTTATGTACTTTATTTATAACAATAAATGATAAAAAAACACGTTCAGCTGAAAAAATGCCGGTGGAAAACGCTTCAGCTACTCGTATAAAGGTACGAGAATCATATACAAAAAATTTTTAGTAGGTACCAAACGAGAAATCCATTTTAATGATAGTATAGAATGTGTATGTTATAAAAACAAAGCTTCAGGTGAGCACACGTCGAGGGAATAACTATGGTCAACAATATTTTGAGAAGTGAATGACGTTTTAGTATCTATGATATTTGTGTAAGTGTCTCACCTACAACTACTACAGTCGAAGGCCGAAACTTATACATATATCTGCTATGGACAGGGCAGATCTGTTTTGAGGTGGATGTGAGAGGGGGCAAGCAAATCTTTTCTGGATTTCCTTCAGTACAACTTACATAATAAAAGTGTAGATCCCTAGATTTGGGCGAGATCCGGAACATTTTCAAAATTGCAAAAATGTTTAAAATTTTTTTAAAAATATCTACTTTATCTGAGTTTTTTTACTTATATCTTAGAACCTATGCATTTTGGTAGAATATTGAAATTGAAAAGGAAAAAAGTTTTAGAATTAAATTTTGCACAATACTGTAAGTAAAAATGTTTCAATTTATTACCGATGTTGCAAAATAGCAATAATTGATAAAAAAGACAAAATAATCAAGTTTTTTTAATAATTTTTTAAAAATATTTGAATTGCTCCGAGGGCGTTCTAATTTTGTTAAAAAAAACTTTAGAGTATAATAAAACAACACACCAAATTTCATTGAAATCGGTTCTATAGTTTTCGCAAAATAATTTTTTGAAAAAATTTTGAAAAAAATGTTTTGAATTTTCAAAATGTTGCATAGCCTCAAATAAAGCATCTAGATACTTAAAAATTTTGTCACATAGAAAAGACCCCTCAATGTTTCAAATTGTTTTTGAAAAATTGAAATCGGTTGATTAGGACGGCCACAGTAAATTTTTAAAGTTAACATTATTTTTTTTTATTTTTAAACTATTAGATTACATTATCAATTTGCAATTTAGTTTTTTTTTAATTATAAAATAGGTATTTTATAAATTTTTCAAACATTTTTGCAATTAGCTTAAACGTCTCGACAGGCGACAAAACGTGGTTGAAGGTGACTACGTCGAAAAATAGAAAGATACATACCTTTCTGAATATGTACTTAACTTTTTCATAAATATACTGCCGTTTCGATTTTTAAAAAATTGAGTACTCTTACTTTGTGGATATGCCTTGTAAGATAAGAACCAATGATCTACTGTGTATTTTTACATAAAATTGTTTTGTATGTCTATACGGCACCTTAATCCCCAAGTAAACTGGTCGATCGTAGACTGGTAATTGGCACAAGCCTCATCATTCATTGACCAGGCTCCATTTACCATTTCAATTTGTCCGTTGTCGACTAAATATTTAAATTTCTCCCTCATATCGTCAGTTTGGGATTTCCACCATTTCCAAAAGAACGCAGTTTCTACTTGAATGTACCTGCATAAATAATAATTGTTAGAACTTTTCTAAAATTAAAAATATTTTTATGTCGGACAGAAGAAATAATATGTAGTCGGTTTTCATTCGAAACATAGTCGAAAAGATGGTTTACAGGTAAGCTACAATCTCCTAATGCTTCGAAAATAAAAGTTCGTATTTCTAAACAAATTACGTTTCAAATAGGTACAGATCCAAGTTTGTTGTACTTAGTTTTTTTTTTTCACTAATGCTAAAAAGTTATTTTGTTTAATACTTAGTTGAATGATGATGAACAAGATGTCGTTATATAGCGACTGTAAAAAGAGATATTCATGGTATTCATTCTGTTCATTCTGATTATACTTAATTTTCTCAAAACTACTAAAATACAAGTAGTTCTTGGAAATTTTATTATTCATTTCTCTGTAATCTAATTTTGTTTCCAGGGTATTAGCTATTATTTCTGCAATACATAAAAAACACAAAACCTGTGATCTGTAAATATAATAAAAATATAGATTTCTAAGATTTCTAATGATAGACTCTGACCTGCGCAACAAATTTTATGTTTTTTTAATTCAAAATCATAAGATTTTTCATATTATGATCACATTGTTTCTGTACAATTTGTTTATTATATTTTAAAAAAATATATATAACAAAACAACAAATGAGAATTTGTGAAATGTACTATATTTGATTTTTTGCAACCATTTCAATTTTGCTGAACTTTTAAAATTTGTAATGGCTATAGAGATTAATGACCATAATTGATTGAGTTTAGTTCATTGCATAGTGTCGAGAATTAATATTAAATATAATTCGGAAGTGAACTGATATGTGGATATTTAAATAGTAGGTATATATTATTACAGTACAAATAAAAATATTTATTTAAAATTTAAAAAAATTACCTTCTGTCTGAGTTTTCCATGAGAGCTTCTACAACTGAAGTTATAATATACTGGACACCAGCCTGCTGAATATCAGTTTTCACTGAAAGAATAGTGTAATTTTTATAGTTATGTGAAGTGAAGTACCTAAGACAATTAAACTTGCGTCTTAACATCAAACGGACCTCTGGCAACTCTCACCCAAAAAAATTTAAATAGGAAGAAATGTTCTATATAAAAATGTGTCGATTTTTATTTTTTAGAAACTGCGAATTCTTTGTGTGAAAATGAATTAAAGAAATATTTAATATTCAGATAATTCTCGAATGGTGTTCACTCAATTTCGTACAATAATACTTTATTTTCAAAAGCTGTCGTAACATGTTTATCTACATATTATCCATCGAATAATTTAAAAACTTTTAACAGTTTATTAGTGGTTTTAAGGCTTTTGCGCAGTCACCACTGAAGATGCTGAAGAATGGCGAAACGTTTGCAAGTATTGGTATAAGCCACGGTACAACAACCTGAAAAACCATAGTGATTCAAATGAGATTTACTAATTTTTTACATTTATGTCACTTGGGGCGATTTATTCACCCCTTAATAAAGTTAATTTTCAATTAAATCTATATCTTTCCCATAAAAATAAAAAACGTAGGGCACAAGAAACTTCACACTTGACAAGTTAATGTTTTTGGCAGTTGAAAAAGAACTGATCCTATCTACTAAAACTTTTATATTGGGGCTACCCGGGCTGAGGTGTGTACTCGACGGCGTTATATTCAATTTAAAAAATTGTCATAATTTTTAAACTTACCCTGTAGAGAGTTACAGGGGAAAGGGGAATCGAATTTTCATTGGGACGCTCTGTATAAAGTTTCAAATCCTCTAGTGACATAATCAGGTATTCTAAATATTAGATAGTATCAAAAATCAAATTGAAATAAATGATAACTTGAGTAGACATAGATAAAATAATAAAACTCTTACATTTGCGTTATCATTAGTATATGAAAAATTATTATTTCTATTACCAGTTGCTAATTTAATTTCAATAGGTATCAAAATATTTACAATTAGTACATCATTTTCATCATTAGGAACAGGATAGCACAGCTTTGAAATTGTTTCTATTGGTCAATTAAAACTGACATCAAAAATCAATTTAATTTCGATTGGAATATACAGGGTGTTGCATCACGAGAGGGACATGGCTTAATGGGAGATAGAAGACATCTAGGGTAACTAGGATCGCCTATAGAAATAGCTCATTGGCCATTCTTTATTAAGATACAGGGTAATTTATGATTTTTGGTCAAAACTGCTTTATGTCATAACTTTAGTAGGGAACGGAATAATGGAATATTTGATAGGGTTAATGTACTCACGATACTTCATATATGCATGTATGACAGCAAAAAAATCCAGGTTCGGACTGTAAAAATTGTTAATTTTTTGTGCAAGTCTACAAAACAACTGAATGTATTTTTTTGAAATTCCGATACGATATTCGGAAAGCGCATAAAAAAGTGAACTTAAAGACGTGTTTCTTTTTTTTGTTACACTTTGGTGGTTATTTAAATAAGCTATTGAATATACGAGACTACGGCTTCTAAAACAAAATTACGTAAAGGACACATGATAAAATGGTTTTGCAATTAAAATTAGTGAAAGCTTAATTGAGGGTAGATGTTATAAATAAGCACGCACATTTTAAACGTCATTTTCTTTAAATAATATATATCCAGGTCCGGACTGCAAAATTTTTAATTCTTTTTGTAACTAGAAAACATCGCCCCGTATTTATTCCCATTCCATTTCTTTGGTATTGAAAAGAACATAAAAAAGTAATCTCAGCGACATGTCTCTTTTTCTTGTGACATTTTGATGATTATTTAAATACGTCTGATAAAAATACATGACAAAAAATAAATTATAATCCGTAGACTTCGATTGCCATTCATGTAGATCTACCCAAACATTTACAGTAAATCTGTACTGTGAATTACATAAGCGTTTGCAGAAGGGTATTGCTGTGCCCATTTATAGTCGTTTCTTGAGTAATTTATTTACCTCATTTTTTGTAAACTGCAACTCATTAATAAATAAGGTTTTGTAAATGACCGGACGGTGGTTAGGTAATCAACGCGAAAAAGCCATGAGTGAATGTGGTATCCACCGGTTGGCTTTCTCGCGTTATCTAACCACCGTCCGGTGATTTACAGAACCTTATTTACAGACGAAGCGCAATTTACAAAAGATGGAATGAATATGTAACTCAAGGAAGGACAATGAATGGGCACAACAAAACCCAAATGCAAAATGCTAATGTCATTCACAATACAGATTTTCTGTAAACGTTTGGATCGGGCTTGTAAATGGGCATTAAATAGGGCCACATTTTTTTGAAGAGAAATTAAGTGGTAACGTTTATTTAAACTTTCTTCAAACAATCCTACACAATCTCTTAGAAAATGTCCATATGAGAGGTATGCTCTTTCAACACGATGGAGCTCCACCGCATTTTAGCAATCAGGTCAGAGAGCACTTGGATTATGAATATCCAAACAGATGGATTGATCTTGGCGGTCCATACGAATGGCCAGCGAGGTCTCCAGATTGTAATCCTTGCGACTATTTTTTATGGGGTCACTTGAAAGCCGAAGATTATAAGGTCGAAATCAATAATAGGGACCAATTGATCGACCGTATCATTACAGCTTGCGATGAAATACGAAATGATCCAGTAATTATACGTCGAGCAATTGGAAACTTGAGTAAACGAGTAAGAAAATGTATCGATGTTCAGGGAGGCCACTTTGAAAATTTGCTACAAAATTAATTTAATATTGTAAAGTACATTTAGACACCTATTATTTTCTTTGTATTTTATTGTTATTTGTTTTCCGTGCTTTATTAAAAGTCTTTGTTCCTATTTGCTTTTATTATTTCTATTTTTTAGAAATCCTATTTACTAAAACGAATAAACTACTATTTTTATCATGTATTTTTTACTTACTCATGTCATGTGTTTTTTACTTACTAGTATTTTCATTTTAAAAGCCTTGTTACCATACATTGAATAGCGTATTTAAGTAATCTTCAAAGTGTAACAAGAAAAAGAGACATGTCGCTGAGATTACTTTTTATGTTTTTTTCGATAATCGTATGGGAATAATAAATTTTGCAGTCCGGACCTGGAACACATATTATTTAAAGAAAATGAGGTTTAAAATATGCATGCTTATTTATAACATCTACCCTCAATTAAGCCTTCGCTAATTTTAGTTGCAAAACCATTTTTATCATGTGTCCTTTACGTAATTTAGTTTTAATTTAATGCTTATTTAAATAACCACCAAAGTGTAACAAAAAAAAGAAACAGGTCTTTAGGATCACTTTTTTATGCTCTTTCCGAATATCGTATCGGAATTTCAAAAAAATATATACAGTGTTGTTTTCTAGACTTGCACAAAAAATTAACAATTTTTGCAGTCTGGACCTGGATTTTTTTGCTGTCATACATGCATACATGAAGTATCGTGAGTGCATTAACACTACCAAATATGAACCCATTATTCCATTCCCTACCAAAGTTATGACATAAAGCAGTTTTGATCAAAAATCATAAATCACCCTGTATCTCAATAAAGAATGGCCAAGGAGCTATTTCTATAGGCGATCCTAGTTACCCTAAATGTCCTCTATCTCCCATTAAGCCATGCCCTTCTCGTGATGCAACACCCTGTATATTATTTTTTCAGGAAATTTTAGAATCTAAACCTAAAATTGCTAAATTGTACCTATAACCAGGCAAAAATTCCGAACCATTTTCTGCTAATTACTTATTTTGATTCGACTGATTTTTATAAATTTTTATCACTTATTATTATTATTATTATTAATTCAAGAATACTTACTTCCATAATAGTATTGATCTACTGTTTTCAACCAACCCACATCATCGTGTGAATGAGGCACTAGATGTACATTTATTTTATTTTTATCAATATTGTGACATTTTACGCAACCTATTTGTACATCTAACCTGTCCTTTATATTCTTCAGAGAAGCAGATTCATTACCATTCACTAGCAATAAAACACAAATCGAAATAGCCAGAAACATTTTATCGAGGTGTGTACAACGCGAAGGAAAATAATTGTTAAAGTTGTATAAATAAATTAATGTGTACATCGTTTTCATCAAAATCAGAGATATGGCTGATAGGTGATAACATTTTTAATAAAAAATAATTTATCTGAAGCACTTCAGAAATCATTGTACTATTTTACACACATTTACAAAGTGAGCCTATAATAAACAAGAATAAAGATAAATAAACAAGATATTCAGAATAAACAAAAATTTGGCGTCCTCTATCGGCTAAACGGAGCAATTTTAGAAATAGGTAAATTGGCATTAATCTACTTATTTTCAGTCAAGGAGTCTGTGATCTTCCGTTGTACACGTAATATCCGGTCACCTTGTATTGTGAGAACTACCGACAATAATAAGTTAGCTGCCTTAGTCTTGTTGAACTATAGTAAAGCGTTTGGTACGATTAATCGCATAATTAAATTGACTTCAATTTCTTTAGTTTCTTTAACTGAAAATTATTTTACTGACAGTAGTGTCATATGAAGACTGCGAGCAACTACAAAGAACCCCGCAGAAAACATATGGAAATTGAACACCGGTCAATTTCTATGAAACTTCGTATTTTGATGGTCCTCGTCATGCTGATCAAAAGTCTCAATGGGCACGAAGCCCTACAACCTCTTCCAACCCCCCAAAACCACCCCCAAAGATCAGAGTAATGAACTTGACGGATTACAGGCAATTGGCTTACCGTAGTATTTCACTACTGTAGTCGAACCTATAGACATACCATAACTAGGCTTACGACTATTTATGGGCACCGAGCCCTACAACCCCCCACCAACCGACCAAAACCACCCCCAAAGGTCAGGGGGATACCCTTGACAGATTATTGGTCAATAAAACTACCGAAATATTTTACTACTGCAGTCGAACCTACAGCCACTCAAATTGTAACTAGGTTTAAGACTACTAAAGCCTCCAAAACACTTAACCCCCCATCCCTGTCCCTCCCCACCAATTACCAAAGCCTGTCATATGACTTTTCCCTGCTTACTGGTTGTGTAACAGTTTAATTGTAAATTCCATCTCACAGCCACCTAAACGATCACCACTCTATACTTTCCGACGTCGACTCCCGACAATTGAACCACCCACCCCCAACCCAAATCCCACGGTTGGGGTCGGACCAACCCCAGTTCTTATCGAAGCCTGACATGATTTTTCCCTGCTTACGGCTTATGAAACTGTTCAATCTTGAATTCCATCCTACACCCATCTTATTGTTTAATACCCTTTAACCCACAAAAAGTACCATAAGATTTTTTGCTGTTTGTAGGATGTGAAACCCTGGCTGTAGGTTCGACTGCAGTAGTAAAATATTTGGGTAGTTTTATTGACCGATAATCTGTCAAGTGCATCCCCCTGACCTTTGGGGTGGTTTTGGGGGGTTTATGGGGGTTGTAGGGCTCGGTGCCCATTGATAGTCTTAAGCCTAGTTATGTAGGTTCGACTACAATAGTGAAATATTACGGTAAGCCAATTGACCTGTGATCTGTCAAGTTCATTACCCTGATCTTTTTGGGGGGTTGGAAGGGGTTGTAGGGCTTCGTGCCCATTGAGACTTTTGATCACCATGAGGAGAACTATCAAAATACGAAGTTTTAGAAAAATTGACGGTGACGGTGTTCAATTTCCATATGTTTTGTGCAGGATTCTTTCGCTCCGGATTCCAATACAAACGACGAGCGGCGCTACAGAGTCGAAAACCGCTCCGACCACCGATATATTGCAGAGCCAGAGTATGCTTGTGGGCGATGTTGCAGTAGACCGAGGAACCGCGTCAGACAACGTCGTCCGCCGAAAAAGAAACTCCAAAAATCACTCCTATTTGCAGACGTTTGAGGGCAACGTCAGTTTCCCGAGCGCCGACATCGTACTGTAGATCGCCCAGATTTCGAAGCGCTCCTGTTAATAAGGCGATCGAACGTCGACTTTGACTTGTAGTTATATAACCAGGTAC
This sequence comes from Anoplophora glabripennis, assembly GCF_000390285.2. Taxonomy (NCBI): domain Eukaryota; kingdom Metazoa; phylum Arthropoda; class Insecta; order Coleoptera; family Cerambycidae; genus Anoplophora; species Anoplophora glabripennis. The sequence goes on from NW_019416767.1 coordinate 293,586, forward strand.
AAATCCCTGGCCAGTGCCTTTGACGTATTATCAAATTTAAAATTGCGAACTTATATTAGTCTGTTATTTACTATTATTACTATTTATTCAAATCTCGTTTAAAAGTAACACAATCGAATAAACGAATTACTTACCATTAGACGATATGTTCTACAAAAATTGTTCTACGTTGTTTCCATGTGCTAATAAACATGTTTCCAAAACGACGATAAAAATTCTGTCACCAAAAACACCACACCACACGTTCACTGAAAACGATTGCAGGAACCGAGATCTCTGAACGGAGGATTTGCATCACACCAATAAAGATTTTACACGTTGGCTAAGTAATACTGCAACACCCAAGGCACGTGCATGTGTTTTCTCGAAAACAAAAGCATTTAGACTAACAGTCACTTAATAAAAGTCGTTCATTTTCGTATCACCCTTTTCAAGGAACGCACTTATTTCAGAAACACCCTGTATAGGGTCCCGCTTCATAAAAATTGGAAATAAATTGAAAATAATTTTCTTTCTTACTCTTTTGATAGTACCTATATTTCAATGAGTTTAAAACACCGTATGGAAAGAATTGAAACACCTTTGTATACTTATTCTTTTCTTATTCTTATATTTAACCCTCTACTTATTCAGGGTGTGGCGTGTATAATCTATAAAAATTAAACTACAGCTTCCTAACAATATTTGTAATAGAAAAGTCTTATACGAAAAAGTTCTATCTTCGTGCTTTTTTTGTAAATTAAAGTTCATTTATTCAACGAAAATGAAGGTCGACCCTGTGTTATTTATTAAAAACGTTGGAAATGTTTTTATGCGACCCGAGATGCAACCTTATAATTTAAGTCAGTATAATCTAATACTAGTAATACTAAAAGAAGGTTAGGTTGCATTGTCAAAAAATTTGTGCAGTCAACTGATTTTGTATTTGTATTGAATTCATTATTCACTTAATTATTAAATATTAAGCATCGTTCATCGACCCATCGGTGTTAAAAAATGAAAGATTCCAGACAAAAGTTTTTATTTTGTGATTCCACGAAAATGACAGTGTAATTTTCATAAAAAAGTAAAAAATAGGAATAGCGGGCCGATTACATTAAAAACAAGATTCTTATTTCTTACTTTGCTTAATTTTTAGTTCGTGCACAAACTAGTTTTACAATAAACCCAGAAAACAATGCATGGTGCAGCCGGAGAAAATGCACTCGCGTCGACTAAGTTGTACCGGGAACGATGGCCGCAACGTCACCCACCATGTGCAAATACAATCCTACAGTGCGTTCAGTGGCTGTGAGATACGGGAAGTGTTATTCCTCGAGGAGAAGGACGTGGTCAGCAAGTGAATCTTAATGTTGAAGATGCAGTGTTGGAAAATCTTGACGAAGACCCCACAATTAGTACTCGACGACTCGCATAGCAAGTAGGCACCTCATCTCGCATCATACAGGTAGATCGCATCTTAAGGCGCCAGCTGTTGCACCCCTATCATCTGCAACCAGTACAACAGATTTTTCCCCCGGATTGTGGTCAACGAATGCGTTTTTGCAGGTGATTTTTACGGCAATGTGCCAATCAAGTAGACTTTTCTGCTTATGTTTGTGTAACAGATGAGGCGACATTTACCCGTGATGAAGTGAATTTCCATAATATGCACATATGGGCCTATGAAAATCCTCACGCGATTAGGGAAATTCATTGGGGGGTCCCTATTTCTTTGAAGGATGTCTAAATAGACCAACATATGTTCACTTTTTGGAGTACCGGTTGCCTGAATCATTGGACGATGTGGCGTTATAAGTTCGGACACGCATGTTTTATCTTCAAGATGGGGCTCCCCCACGCAGTACTCGAGAAATAACGACACTTTTGAATTAAATGTTTCCTCAGTGATGGATTGGACGCTTTGGTCCTGTGCCATGGCCACCTCGGTCACCCGATCTAACTCCGATGGACTTTTATCTTTGGAGTCACTTGAAGTCATTGGTTTACAATACTCCAATTGCTACGGTGGAAGAATTGCGAAACCGTATACTTGAAGCTGTTGACATAATTAGGGAAATACCTGGAATCTGGGAAAATATTTCCCAAAATTGGGTGCGTCGGTGCCATGTCTATGTATATCCGCGCTAATGGGGATCAATTTCAACATTTTCTCTAGAAATGGTAAGTTTTATTTCATTTTGTTTCATATTTTAATGGAGTTTGTTTAGTGCACGCAGTTGGCAACTACAGATGCTTACGGATGTGGTTTTGTTTGCGAACTCTTGTGGTAACAACAATGCATTTAAGATAGTAATTACTATTAATTACACAGCCCCACAAAAAGTATCGGATCTGGTATTCAGACCCATGTATTTCCATGTATTTTTTCCGCTGAATCCGAATCTGCTTTCAGATTTGGCCCAACAGGTCTGAGTTTTCGGGAAAATTCAAAAAACAGGTCAAAATTCACAAAAAACATCATTTACGATCGACGAAAGTTATAAAAAATCAAATTATTCTACCAGCTCACTAGACGTATGATTTTTCACTCGTTTAGTTGCAATTTATCATCATAGAGTCAGACAAGCTGGTCCAATTTCATTCAAAAACAGAAAATAGATCAAAACGCCATTTTCATGGCATAAATCGTGTTACATCTTTCTATCCAGTCGTTCATGCATAAATACACATATTTATTCATCCACCTGTACCACCTATAAAACCCACCCATCCATATACTTTTATGCTGAGAGATGAGATAACAGCCTAGAAGATTGAGAATGCAATAAGACTTGTAGAATACTCTACTTTCTAAAAAAAAGAAAACGATATCTATAAATCATTCTTATTTTTGTTGCTATAACGTATTCTCTTTTCTTCAAAAGTTCTATGCAAAGGGTTACGTTTTCGTTTATTCGTTTTATTTTTCTTTTCTCTTTTTAACAACCAACAAGTCCCTACATATGCAAAGGGCGAAAATTTCCGAATATTTCTGAGGCGAAATTGAAAGAATTCGATGGACTTCAGATTCGGACATTGTTCAAGGATGCAATATTTTTCACTACAATGAGTAGCGTTGAGAAGAGTGCTTGGACTAGTTTCAAAGTTGTAGCGACAATTTTTTTAGGAAACAACAAGAGTCCTAAATACGAAGAAGTTGTATTAAAACTAATAAAAGACTTCCAAGACCTGGGATGTTTGATGGACTCAAGTTGCACTTCCTTTATTCACATCTGGATTGGTTTCCTGAAAATCGTAGATATTATAGCGAAGAACAAGGCGAACGATCTCATCAGGATATGAAAGTTATAGAATAGCGATATCAAGAAAATAGGATCACAACATGATGGCCGATTTATGTTTGTTCTTAAAAAGAGAAACGAAAAATACAGGGACTAAACGAAAGCGTAACCCTTTGCATAGATCCTTTGAAGAAAAGAGAACAAGTTATAGCAACAAAAATAAGAATGATTTGTAGATATCGTTTTCTCTTGTTTAGAAAGTAGAGTATTCTACAAGTTTTATTGCATTCTCAATCTTCTAGGCTGTTATCTCATCTCTCAGCACAAAAAGTACATGGATAAATGGGTGGATGGGTGGGTTTTATAGGTGGTACAGGTGGATGATAGAAAGATGTATGAATTCATAAATGGGTGGGTGGACAAAAAGATGGAACTAGAACTCTGCAACACGAATTATGCCATGAAAATGGCGTTTTTAAGCATTTTGATCTATTTTCTGTTTTTGAATGAAATTGGACCAGTTTGTCTGACTCTATGATGATAAATTGGAATTAAACGAGTGAAAAATCAAACATCTAGTGAGCTGATAGAATAATTTGACTTTTTATAACTTTCATCGATCGTAAATGACGTTTTTTGTGAATTTTGACCTGTTTTTTGAAATTTCCCGAAAACTCAGACCCGTTAGGGCAGATTCGGATTCAGCGGAAAAAATACATAAAAATACAGGAGTCTGAATACCAGATCCGATGCTTTTTTTTTGTGGGGCTGTGTTATTATAATAATATATATAAAATAGAGAAGAATCCTTCTATCTTTCAACGACGATTTGTTTACGCGGCTGGTCTACAGCACGTAACTCACTGACAGGACCGTTCCAGAGAAAATATTTTGATCCATAATTGAACTTTAATTTACAAAAAAAAAAACGAAAAAATAGAATTTTTTCGTATAAGACTTTTCTATTACAAATATCGTTAGGAAGCTATAGTTTAATTTTTATAGAAAATACACGCCACACCCTGTATAAATTGGACTAAAAAAGTAATAATTAGAAACAAATAGACACTGCGTACGATTTATTTTCCAAGTTCTTGTAGTATTTATTACATAATTATTCTTTAAATTCTACAATAAACGTTCTAATCTGCATAGGTGTTAATAAAATATTTGTGTCAATGTTCTGTGAAGATTTTCTGATCCATTTAAAACTTGGTGAAGATTCTGTGTCTGATAACCAGTCGTTAGCTGCAAGCTTTGTTTCACGTATGGAACTAATGGTGTAGGGCGAAAAGAGATCCTAAAAGCAAATTTAGTATATTATAATTAAATAATAAAGTAGCACTTAGGAAGAGAAAATAAAAAAAAATATTACACAGACCAACAAAATTTAACATTTTTTTGGAAGCAGAAACTTGAATATACAGGGTGAGTAATTAATAATGGTACACAGCTTAATAGCAGATTGTTAATGTCAAAATATAGCGATTGAGCCAAACATGCCTTAATCAATTGTTGCTCATTTTCGTTCTACAGGGTGTTAAAGTTGAAAAAATATTTTCTTTTTATATCTATATTTTAATTATGTATGGACCGATTGTATTGAAAATTTGTAGTTTTACGTTTTTTGAGGTGGCAAATACGAATATGCAAATAGTGTTGGGGTCACGTCTAGGGGGCGCTAGTTGTACTGTCCTGTCAATGTAAAAATATGTCTAAGTTTTATATTTTACATTTTGTATTTTTTAACTAGAAATTGTTGAACTACGTTCAATTCTAAATAAAAAAGGTATACTTGTTAAAAGTCGATAAACGTAACTGTGTTCGAGATACAGACATTTTAAGTTTTTGAGATTCGACGGGAATTAAATTGATTAAGGCATGTTTGGCTCAATCACTATATTTTGACGTTAACAATATGCCATTAAGCTGTGTACCATTATTAATGTCTCACCCTGTATATTTCCGAAGGATTTAGGTGCTTCATACCCATACGGTTTGTGGATTTGGAGTTGGTGGGTTTGGGGTTTGTAATCTTGGAGTTTGTAGGTTCGGGTTTTGTGGGATTAAGGTTTGTGGGTTTAGGGATTGTGGATTTGGGATTTGTGCGTCTGTGGATTAGGAGTTTGTGAGTTTGAGTTCGTATGTATTGAAGGTTTCTGAGTATGAAGCTTCTGAACTGCAATCAACTTTTTGACATCTAAGGGATCCTTAGTAGAATTTCGCATATTAAGAAACTGAGAAATTTAAAAATTTCAACATGTGATATCTCAACAAAAAAAAAAAATATATTTGCGCAAACTCAAAGGCATTCGAAAGAGGGAGCCTTGTACTTTTAAATTATATGTATTTTTTTTTTAAGAATAGATGGCATTCCTACATAACCTCAAACATGACGAAAAACAATGTTTTTTGAACTTTTAGGTTAGGATATCTCAAAAACCTGACGTGATAGAGCAATTCTGCGGCCAGATTCGGATTCAGCGCACCAAAATCCTTCGGGAATACATATTAGTGTGTCTGCTTCTTGACCCTTGTTGACCTGTGTTATCGGGAAGCAAAAAGAATAAAGTAAATAGATCAGGAAATAATATAATGGATAGGAGTAACGGGAAAAATATGTAATACTGAAACAACTATTTGAAGAAAGAAATTCATAAAGAAATAAGAGATTTGTAAAATAATAATGGAAAAGCAATAATAAATATATGTGTACCGAGAAAACATGAAAGATATATAAAGCAAAACTACAAAAACAACTACAAAGATAGGCAGAATGATCCATTTTCAAAGTTAGTTCATTTCATAATATAGTGAGACACGAATTCAAATCAAGTCGCCATGCTTTCGCGATAAATGAGACTTAAGACTTTAAGAGTTTAGTTAGAAGTAGAATATGGAGCGTTGGCCAACTATTCAACGTTTCTCTGCGGTTGAAATTTCTTCTAAGATTAACAATTCTATTGTAACCACCCAGCGTCTATTTCAGTGTAACTTTAATTTAAATCCCCGAGATCCAAGTCGAATAACAATTAGAAAGTGAGTAAAAAAGAGTTTCGCAGTACCTACTGCTTCATGTGCCAGAGAAAAATCAAAAGGAAGAACTTGTTCCGTACGCACACTTGAAAATGCTTTAAGGGTAAGGGCAGCTGTGTTACATCCTAAACATTAGCAACAACAAGCATTAGCACTCAATATTTCAAACCGTATCGCCACATTCTGAAAGACTTACATTTCCATCCCTACAAAATTCAAATCGTACGAATGTTCTGCTACAAGATTTTGGAACACGTGTTGACTTTTGCGAGCGTTTCGGTGCGTTGCTGATAATGAAGTTCATCTTCATCTGTCAGATTATTATTATTTCGTTATTAGGCGACGGAGAATCCCCAGCAATTGCAAGAATTACCACGTCATAGCGTCTCTGCTTGTGATTTCTTTTTATGGGGCTACTTAAAGTCAAAATTGTTTTCTAATCGATCGCAAACTTTGAACGAACTGAAAAATAATATTCGGAAGGAGATTAACGCAGTCCCAATTCAAATGTCGTCGCGGGTGAAGCAAAATTTTCATATTGGATTTCAAAGGTGCCAGCAGCGTGGAGTGAGTCATTTAAATGATGTAATTTTAAAAAAATAAAATGTCCTTGTTTTCTCAAAAACCTTTTGTTTGGTTTTTGATTAAAAATTTAGTCACTAATTAAAACAACAAAATTTAAAATGTATGCGTCATTCATCCCGACCCTGTATAAACCAGGAAACAAATAATAAAGTGGATATGAATATTACATAATTGATGAACCATTTAATACTCCCGCTGCCAATATCTCCGAAATGAAGATATTTATTTTAGTTTCGGAAACTGGGGTTGTTAGGTCCCTCGAATAGCTTCAAATTGCAGTTAGAATTGTTAGTTCAAATCTTTCTGTATAGTTTTAGTTCCGGAAACTGGGGTTGTTAGGTCCCTCGAATAGCTTCAAATTGCAGTTAGAATTGTTAGTTCAAATCTTTCTGTATAGATGGCGTGGCGATACTAAAAATTTTTTTGTCCCTGGAATGTGAAAATGCAGTCCATCTGAAAGATCGTAATTTTTATAATATAAAGTTTTTCCCAATACTTACTTATTTTCGAGACATGTCGACTTCAATATGCAACGTACGATGTAACACGAAAATCTATTATTTTACTTAAATCACACTGAGACAAAATATTATTTTAAAATATTGTTATAATGGCTTTATTCGCACCACATACTAACTAACAAACAATAAATTATAAAAAAAACAAATGATCAACTACATACAAAAATGTACAATGGTAAATCTTATAACTAGTATAGTTAAATTGAAAGACGCAAGCTGATAAAACTGTAACTATTGGAAAATTAATATGTGTAATGTCACGTTTTATTTTAAACAAATGACATGAGCCACATATAACTGAATTTTTTAATGATATTTTTATAAAATACGGTTCATCTCTGCCCCTTATAAAATTTACCATCGTACAATTTTTTTCTGTAGTTGATCATTTGTTTTTTTTATAATTTATTGTTTGTTAGTTAGTATGTGGTGTATAAAGCCATTATAACAATATTTTAAAATAATATTTCGCCTCAGTGTGATTTAAAGAAAATAATAGATTTTCCTTTTAGATCATACAATACATATTTAAGTCGACATGTCTCGAAAACAAGTAAATATTGGGAAAAACTTTAAATTACAAAAATTACTTAAAATTTAACGATCTTTCAAATGGACCGTATTTCCACGTTCCAGGAATCAACAAATTTTTTAGTATCGCCACGCCATCTATATGGAAAGATTTGAACTAACCATTCTAACAGCAATTTGAAACTATTCGAAGGACTTAACAACCCCAGTTTCCGGAACTAAAATAAATTTCTTCATTTGGGAGACATTGGCAGCGGGATTGGTAAATAGCACACCCTGTATATCATCTACACTCGTTCCATATTACGACACCAAAACAGCTGGATCATTTCTCGGTAGTCCACATATGATATACTGATTAGAACTAATAAGTTCGAAACCGGTATATGTCTGGGGATTCTGCTGACCAATGATTTTATCTGTTTGCTAGATGTTGTAGGTGTAATCCAACTATGGTCGGGGCATGTTATCATCAGAGTAGTTGTTTTCCGCAATATCAGTTTAAAGAAAAGAATTATTTTGGAAATGGTCCAGTTGAATACTCAATTTTACAACAAACTCTTACATTTTTCACAGTGAACGCATTTTAGAATTAAGCAAGAACATAACTTTTTGCTTAATAATGAATTCCGATAACCATGTTTTGTATAGATACAAGTTGTTTTTTACTTAAAAAAATAAAAAAATTATTGACAAAAACATAATAAAAATATACTCACTGCGATATCCACCGTGACTCCCTTTGAATAATTAGGATCTTCTGTCTTTGCAATGATATTTTCCAACCTAAGAATATATGATCTGTCTTTCCATGGTTGTAAATTTAAAATATTTACGTTATCCGGAAGTGCAGTTTTAAGTCCAGTCCACTAAAAATCAAATTATCAATAATTGCAATAGATAAAATAACATCTCCAGATACACATACTTCGAAATTGATTTTCTTTGAAACGGTATTCACATCCCACTCATCTGATGTTGCATCTCCAACTAAGATCCAGGGTTGAAGCAATTTCTTCAGTGCCAATTCACGTTCCTGAACCGATGTACTCTTTTTCGTTGTACCTTAGAAGTATTAAGTTACAGTTCAGTTGAATTTTATTAAAAGAATAAACTTAAACGATGGTTAAAAAAACAATTTCTATTCTATCAAAAATTAGAGGTTTCACATCACATTCAGTACAACAGAAATGACTCAAAGATAAATATGAAGTTTCTATTTACTATTTCGAGTACACTGTTGTATTTTATCACAGTTACGTACCAATGTGGAAGCAGAAAAGAAGGGTAAATACTTGCCATTGCTCGTTGCTGAACCCAAAATTAAATAATGTTGTCCTCTAACAGTTAAATATTTTCCATATTCCATTTCCTGTAAAGGTTCCTCAACTCCTTTGTAATCATCCTTTAATGTTCTTCTATGAATCTGTGACGACATATAACATTCAGTAATTCTAATGCATGTTTGCGGATTGTTTAACATTCTATATTATATATCGATATGACTGTTTGCAAAGTAAAAAGTATTTTTAAAATGCATTCAACAATTAAAACTTCTCTAATCGTAATATGTAATATTCTCAAAGATACAGGATAATTTTGCACTAAATTTACAGCCTGTATACAAGTTAATAAATTGTTTAGTATCTCTGACACTATGCTTATAGTCCAATTAACTAAGCCTTTAAATCGAAATTTTGTCAACTTGGCTGAATTTTTGATATGAGTTAGTTTAAGGTATATTATAACAATAAGTGAGAGTAATTTTTTGTTCAACCCCCGGCCAAGGGTGGAAAAAGATAAAACAAAGGGCTTTTTCAAGATAACTCAAAAAGGGTAAGAGCTAGAAAAAAAGTTTTTCATGAAAGTTGTAAAGCAGACAATTCTACATAAAAATGGTCTCTTAGCTTTTTCTTGTACTATTAAAATTAACAGAGTTAGGGAGGCTAGAAGTTAAGGGAAGATTTCAGAAATTTAATTTTGTTAAATCATTAAAATTAACGATTAAAAATTTGATTTTTTGTTATAACTTTCTTATTAAAAATTAAAAAATATATCTATTTCTCTGAAAAGAAAAGTTACATATTTTAGAGCAGATTGAAAAAAAAATTACAAAATTCAATCATTTTTCTGTTTGTTATGATTTTTTTTAAATTTCTGAAATCTTCCCTTAACTTCTAGCCTCCCTAACTCTGTTAATTGTAATAGTACAAGAAAAAGTTAAGAGGCCATTTTTATGTAGAATTTTTTCTAGCTCTTACCCTTTTTGAGTTATCTTGAAAAAGCCTTTTGTTTTATCTTTTTCCACCCTTGGCCGGGGGTTGAACAAAAAATTACTCTCACTTATTGTTATAATATACCTTAAACTAACTCATATCAAAAATTCAGCCAAGTTGGCAAAATTTTCGATTTAAAGGCTTAGTTAATTGGACTATTAGAACAGTTAGAACGAACTAGATCCACATTTATTTTTTCTATATTCTGTATTTTAAATTAAAAAATATATTTGCAGTTGATTTATAAAACAAATAGCAGATAATTGATAGGATCTTAACTTTTCACGATAATAGATTTGCATTTTATTTTGACACAGCGTCAGATCATAGTTGTATCTACAAGAATAAAAGTGATTTTGAATTTGTCATACCAAATGCTGTATTTCTTCAGTTACGTTCTATCAAACCCCGATTCTTTCTTTAATTTCCCATCAAACACCCTATTTCAAGGGTCGGCAACTGGCGGACCGCGGTCCAGGTCCGGACCGCGGAAGGTCAAATACTGGACCGCCAAACATTTTTTTAAAAATTATTTAAAAAATGTTTTTTACGTTTAAGTGCCAATCTTATCATTTTTTCTAGTATTTACAATTGTGTGAGTGTTTTGAGTTCTTAATGGTTAGTAAGCAGATTAAAGAATCCAAATTAAAATAAAAAATAAGAAATGTGGTTTTTTTCTGGACCTCGTTAAACATTTTCAAAAGTATTCGGATCCCACCTAAAATTATTTGCCGACCCCTGCCCTATTTCTTTTGCTCCGTTTGTCAAATTAAATTATTTTTCTTTTGTTACAGGCACTAGAAGGGTTAATCTTCTTAAGACATTTGCGAATTTCCCTTATTTTTAAGAATCAGCAAAAATACAATTAAATTGGAAATATATACAAACGACCAATCTAAAATTTTTAATTCAGTTTCCATTTATTTTACAAAGAGACGTAATTTTTTCTTAGAGCGGTTTGAATATACAAATGATTCTTTCAGAGCTTTACTTTTTTTGAAAATTGATAAATTAACTATTTTCAATGAAATATCATTTATATTATTTTTTTGAGAAATAGTATAGGTACACTGTAAAAAAATCGCTGTGAGTGAAACCTACAGGGTGGGCCACCAGTAACGCCTCGGTCGCTAGTGACCAAACGGCAAATGTTACAGAAACCTGTTTAAGTGGATACGTGTAGGTTGATTACGGCTACATTTTAAAAATATTTTGAAATATACAGGGTGTCCAGGAAAAGCGTACCATAACAAAGTTATGTTTTTTTTAATGGAACACCCTGTATTTTACTGCATTTTTGAAAGCACCGTAAAAAAATAGGTGAACTTTATTAAAGGTTCTGCATACCTAGGACTTACAGTTTGTGAGATATTTCAATTTTAGTGAAAATGCAGGCATAGCGTAGAAATTTAATATTAGCAATAAAAAAATAATTTTAAGGAAGCAGCTTTGGAGGGTCTATTTTAGATCCTTGAAGTTATAAATTGTTATATTTGTCGTCACTTAGTATTATACAGGGTGTTCAAAAAACTGCTGAATACTTCTCTCAACTTTAAACAGCAATAACTTGGTTATTTTAAATGGAACACCCAGTATATTTTTACTTTGGGAGTTGGGAAATTTAAAACTCTTTCAAACTGTGTATAGGTTCCCTATACCTATCTCTAACGGTATTGGAGATATTTGTGCCGTTTCGTTTTTTATCGATTTTTTTTGTAAGATGTATCCACGTGTCTTTATCGAGGTCTTTACTGAATTGGTTTGGGTTCTTCTTGATGACGTCTCTTTAAATATATTGAGAAAAATGAGGATGCAATTAGATGGCGCACCTGCAAATTTTTCATATTCAGTGAGAAATTATTTAAATCGAAAATTTAGTAATAAATGGATAAGTAGGAATGGTGCATGTCAGTGGCCACGTAGGTGTCCAGACCTCACCGTAATGGACTTCTTTGTTGCGAGCTATATAAAAAATCTTGTATACAATGTTCCACCTATTACTTGCGATGATATTGGAGGGAAGGATTAGAGATGCATTTGCGTGAGAATATCATTTGAAGATAGAATAAGATGCTGTATTCAAGAGAATGGTTATCAATTCGAACATCTATTAAAATTTTTCTTTGTTTCTTCTAAAAGTAAAATTTTCTTTAATAAATATTTTTCATGTTCATAAATAATTCAGTTACTTACTACAAACATATTTATACAAAATTAATAACTTTTTATAATTATTCGGCTTATAAAATAATATTTTTTATTAGAAAACTTTTTTGAATATTTTCATGATAATGATAAAAGGAACTTCTACTTTTAGAAAAAACAAAGAAAAATTTTAATTGATGTTCGAATTGATAACCATTCTCCTGAATTCAGCATCTTATTCTATCTTCAAACGATATTCTCACGCAAATGCATCTCAAATTCTTCCCTATACCTGTAATATCATCGCAAGTAATAGGTGGAACATTGTATACAAGATTTTTTATATAGCTCGCAACAAAGAAGTCCATTACGGTGAGGTCTGGACACCTACGTGGCCACTGACATGCACCATTCCCACTTATCCATTTATTACTAAACTAGCTTCTATCCGCGCTTTGCTCGCATTGAAGCCATTAAATAAGTATCAGAGATCAAGGGTAAAATCACGAATTAACCACAAAAATGACACCTAACCTGAAACAATAAATACAGAAAATCTTTAGTAGGGATAGGGATTTTCGATTTAAATAATTTCTCACTGAATATGAAAAATTTGCAGGTGCGCCATTTAATTGCTTCCTCATTTTCTCAATATATTTAAAGAGACGTCATCAAGAAGAACCCAAACCAATTCAGTAAAGACCTCGATAAAGACACGTGGATACATTTTACAAAAAAAAATCGATAAAAAACTAAACGGCACAAATATCTCCAATACCGTTAGAGATAGGTATATAGAACCTATACACAGTTCGAAAGAGTTTTAAATTTCCTAACTCCCAAAGTAAAAATATACTGGGTGTTCCATTTAAAATAACCAAGTTATTGCTGTTTAAAGTTGAGAGAAGTATTCAGCAGTTTTTTGAACAGCCTGTATAATACTAAGTGATGACAAATATAACAATTTATAACTTCAAGGATCTAAAATATACTCTCCAAACCTGCTTCCTTAAAATTATTTTTTTATTGCTAATATTAAATTTCTACGCTATGCCTGCATTTTCACTAAAATTGAAATATCTCACAAACTGTAAGTCCTAGGTATGCAAAACCTTTAATAAAGTTCACTTATTTTTTTACGGTGCTTTCAAAAATGCAGTAAAATACAGGGTGTTCCATTTAAAAAAACATAACTTTGATATGGTACTCTTTTCCTGGACACTCTGTATATTTCAAAATATTTTTAAAATGTAGCCGTAATCAACCTACACATACCCACCTAAATAGGTTTCTGTAACATTTGCCGTTTGGTCCCTAGCGACCGAGACGTTACTGGTGGCCTACCCTGTATAAAGGTATGGAGTGGATTTTCACTTAATATTGAGCAATTTGATCATTTTAGTCATATTTGAACGAAAACTGAGTACTCTCACTCAAATATAGGTACCCGTTAAACAAATTCTGTAAAAAATGTCATTAATGAGTGACCCCACCCCATTCTATGGTTGTCGTGCGTTGTCTTTGTCTATTCCCATCGTCCCCATTGGGTCATCTTGTGTCATGGTGTATGGAGTGTGGTGCTGGACAAGTGTCCGTTAATCTGGTTATTTTGGTGAAAATTATGTTTAAATGTAGTGGTTTGATTACAACTATTAAAAACAAGAATACAGGGTGAGTTTTTTCGATGTTTAGTGTAGGGATCTGGAAAAGTAGCAGAGATATAAAAAAGCTTAAATGAGGAAATATATGCAGTTTTATGATCCTAATTAAATTATTTTATTTATTTTTTGAAAAAACGTCATGGCAGACATCTAGTCATTTGGAAAAATCTGAATTGGGTCAATTCCTTCAGATGCGTTTAGCTTCGTTGCTATTTATTTTTAAATTACAATATTTCAGGTTTTTGCAGTGTTAAAAAGACAGTGTGAGCAAATTAATTTGTCAGTGTTGCGAGAAACAACTACTCCGAGGGCAATATACCCCTACTGGCATTAAATTATACCCGCAACACATAGTGCAACAGCTAGGATCTTTTGCCAGTTTAACCCACCAGATACAGACCGGTTTTGGACTTATTAGTCTTCCATCAGTGTGCCATAGGTGAGACAACCGACGAACGATCCAGCTGTTTTGCGTCGTATCATCACGACAAGGAAATACATTGTACGCGGGAGCGCAAATGGCAACTTGTCGTGCTGATGGAGCCATTTGCGCTGATGGGGACTAATAAGTCTGAAACCGGTCTGTGTCTGGTGGGTTAAACTGGCGAACGATCCTAGCTATTGCACTAGGTGTTGCAGGTATAATTCAATGCCGATAGGGGCATATAGCCCTCGAAGTAGTTGTTTCTCGCAACAATGACAAATGAATTTATTCACACTGTCTTATTAACACTGCAAAAACCTGAAACATTGTAATTTAATTTTTTTTTTTTGTAAAATAATTAGCAACGAAGCTACACGCATCTGAAGGAATTGATGGAATTCGAATTTTTCCAAATATCTAGTCAGCCATGACGTTTTTCAAAAAATAGAAGTCACATTTAATAAGGATCATAAAACTGTACATCTCCTCATTTAAACTTTTTTGTATCTCTGCTACTTTTCCAGATCCCTACACTAAACATCGAAAAAAATTCCCTTGTATATTAAGTTACATACACTTACGTATCTGCACTGTACAATGTATGTTATGGTAATCTATTCGTCCGATCAGTTAACCAATTTCTCTTTAATCGATACATAAAATATTATCTCTAAAACAGATCTGTGTGATGATGATATTTAAATTAAAATTTAAAGAGAAATGGTGCAAAACTAGGTACTCCAGATATTAATTAAATCCAGATATTAATTAAATGTCCCCCTTGGAAATTTTAATAGTACAAAATTACTCAATAATACTTAAATTTAAATCATGTTAGAGAAAAGTCAACTCATAATTGGTTTTATATACTCGGAATAGAATAAAAAATCACTTGATAGTTAGCAGAAACTCGGATTTGACTAAAATTCACTCACTTCTGTTGCAATAGTTTTACTCATAAAATTTTAGTTGTACTTATACTAACAGAGTGAAAATTTCTCTCAATGGGGTGTAGACAGAAATTGATACATTATTGAGTAAAATTGAGTGAATTTTTTTTTACAGTGTACAGTGTACATGGCTAATATAGTAGTCATTTCTATGAAAAATTCTTGTTAAATAAGAAAATTGGCAAATATCTAAAAAAACTACTCTTGAAATGCCTATATTAATAATAAAATAATTTTCAATTTTACTACAGAATGATTGGATTTAGAAAACAGAGATGTCATATCTGATCCTGTAGTTCTGGTAAAATAATGGATTGGACACTATCTCAGTGTTTAATATTTATCTGCAGACCAATTATGTGACCAAAGTTTATACTAACCATTAGCTCGATTTCTCCTCCCCACAAACTGCTGCCTCCCTGAGACCTATCATTCAGAATGGCGAGCTGAAGATTTTTATCTTCGTCTTTTATAACTATTTTCGATGTAACAGGATAGTAATTTGATGTAACTGCTTCGAAGCTTGAATTATTATACGGGTAATGATTTCTCTTTCTTTCAATCATTTCCCTTCCATTCGAATCAGTGTAGAAAACCTCATTGTCGAAGTCGTCGATATAAAATCTAGTTATAACCTCTTTTCCGTGGTTGTATTCAACGTCACTGAAATAAATGTTGTTTACAACAAGCACAGTTATAAATACATATCTAATCATTTGCAACAATACAAACAACACATAGATATCATTGAAATACAATACCTATTGAGTGGAAAATCTATATTATAAATAACAAGTATTTAGTTTATTAGTTGAGTACCTATTAGATTATCTTTATTGTTAATTTTTTTATCTTTATTTGGGATTATTAAGGTTAAGTGAATTCATAAAAAACAACTGCTGTGTAGTAGCAAATATCAGCATCTAATCTAATTACGTATTAACTTTGTGTCTATTATATTATTATATGATTGCTATTATCTAAACAAGATATGTTAATATAGGATGTCACTGTTTTACAGGAAATATTTTATCATCCGCATTCCCACAACTATTTTTGATTTAAATTTATTCATTAGTTTCAGTATAAAATATCGTTACGATTTCACAGTAATATTATTTCTGTGTAAAAATTTTATATCTTCGTATCACATTCAAACACACACACAGTTATCTACAGGGTGTAGCAGCGACATTATGATAAATTTAACGTTTTTTTTTCTCACATAACACCAAATAAAACACAAACATATATTTTTTTCTTAAAACAATTCCTGAGGCTCTTTAAAAACTGAATGTGAAACACAGACTATTAGTCAAGAATTACTGAAAATATAGACTTAATGTTGATACAATAAAATTTGGGCGTAAACTAACAAGTGATAGTTGAATTAGGGATTTGGAAATTTTATCTGTCGAAGAAATGTCGTTTGATGCTGAAGGGAATCTGCTGTCACATATTATGTAATTTTAGTAATTATGAATCTCTTAAAACAGGAATTTAACTTTTAATCAAATTACGTATTTGAAAATTATGTAATTAAATTACCCAAAGATTCACGTCGTCCAAATAATCAAACGTATTAAAAATAATTTAGGTACTTACCAAAAAGTAAAAGTCAGTAATTTTTAAACGCACAAGTACAAAACAAGCTACAACATAATCCTCTTATCAGGTAGAGGCGTATAATCCAAGAAATGGATATACACATACGCCTCTACGTGATAATAAAGATGATATGCTCAAAATGTCCACTACCATTTTCAATGCACTCACGACACCTTCGAATCCAATTTTCGCGCGCTCGCTGGAAAACACCTCAAGAAAAGGAAATAGTGGTACGCAAAAAACACTCCGACATGGTCGAATTCAGATACCAACTGACTTGCGTATTGATGGTTGCTGGACATTTTTTTAATACCTCGTGTTAGTAAACTGCTGCACCGTTGTCACATTGTTGGATATGAATTTTATCGAATGCATTCTATGCACGCAGTTATGTCAATATTCCTTAATTAATCGAACTTTTCTACATCAAATTGGAGATTTTGATAATTTTTTTGTCGGAAATGGTCGAGTTTAGAACCCTTATCGTATAAGGTTTTTTTGTTTACTGTAATGTAATATTCGTCTGTTAAAATTAAGGCAGTCAAATTCCTAACACCCTGTAGAATGGCATATAGAGTAAATGGCCTCCACGGTTTTGTTGGCATATATGCACTCTTTTATAGATATTTTCCATGACCGTTTAGCATAAATGCAGCTCAGTTTCCTCCTTAAAGGCATGGGTGGTCGTGAGCTTGTTGGCATAAACCTTAGACTTCTAAAAACTCCGAAGAAAAAGGTCCAACGGCATTAAATCGCATGATCTATGCACCCAATTTTGATCACCAAAATGGGAAATTACACGACCAGGAAATGACTCATGCAGTAATTGGATTGTTTATCGGGCTGTATGGTATGTGGCAGCCCCTTGTTGAAACCACATGTCGTCTACATCCATATCTTGCAATTTAGGCACAAAAAACTGGATTATCATGTCGCGATAGCGCACCATTAACTGTTATTACCTGACCAGCCTCATTTTCGAAGAAGAATGGTCCGATGATGCCTCCAGCCCAAAATTAACACCAAACAGTGACACGTTATGGATATATTTGTTTCTCAACAATCACTCGTGGATTTTCTGAAGCACAAATACAATTTTGCCATCAAGATGAAAATGACCCTCGTCCCTGAAGATAATTTTATTCTAAAAATCAACATGCACTTGTTGTTCCATAATGCATTCAATGAACTTTCTCTGCTCTGCGAGGTCAGTCGGCTTCAATTCTTGAGTTAATTGAACTTTGTAAGAATGAAAATGCAAATCTTTCGTGAAAATACGTTGTAAAGGGCTTCTCAAAATTTTCAATTCCTGACCACGGTGCTGAATTGATGTTTCTGGACTCTCAGCAACATTTTCACGAATTGCTTCGATGTTTCGTGTTGAACTACTTGTTGAAGGATGACCAGAGTATTTAAGATCACTAATTGATCCAGTCTTCCTGAATTTTTCAATTAATCTCTTCACAGTTGAAGAAGCTAAATCACTATTCCAACCATTTTGTTTATATGAAAATTGCGAACTGTAGCTGCCAAACTTTCATTACTTTTAAAATATTGCTCAACAATGAAAATGCGTTGTTCTTTCGTATAGCTCTTCAATTTTAATAACCTTGAACTGTCAACTGTCACGCTGATGGAACAGAAGTTTTGATTGAAAATAGTCTACCCAAATTTGTAAAAGAAGCTTCCTTAAAGTGTTGTTTGTTTCCCCTATAGTTAAAATCTTTTGGACCTATTCTAATTCTAGCGTCACTGATTAGTCTTTGAGTTTGAAGTCTATATCTTCAATGATTCTTGAGTAATTAGTCCAAGATTTAATGGATATTATTTGATTATTTGTAGCTTCTTAAGAATCATTTCTAAACAATATTTATTAGATTTTTTCTTGTTTTAGGATGTAGAATCTAGTTATAAAGTTTAACAATCAAATTTTAGGGTGCCCTATCTTAATAATGGCTGTGTTCAGCGAATTGTCGGACTAGTTCGGTTAAACTTCTTTAGTCAAACCGCCTTTAGTAACTGTATTAAAATCTGCCCAATAATCCTAATCAGCTTATTGGACTGACCAACGAAATATTTGTCCGCTGAACGATTTTGACCGGTCCGACCATTCGCTGAACACAGCCAATGTCAGCTAATAAACGGGAATATAAGGTTTCTGCTTCATTAGTCGCGCAATCATGTCATTGTTCTTAAGAGCGTTGATAGAATTCCTTCTATTTAAATATATTTAAGATGGCATAATTTTTTAAACAGATAAAGAAGTACTATCAAGTTTTATTGTAATCAAAATATTTGGCAGGCTAATGGGACACGCTGTATTAATACATGCTACATGTAAACGTTTTAATTGAAGTAGTACTTTGCATTATAATATTATCATTTAATATTTAGCATAATATCTGAAAAAATATTTATCATACTTACATAGTTTCGTTATCAAGTGGACCAACCACCCAATCAAATTCAATAAAGTTATTATCCTCCCCTTTATATACCCTTATAGTTTGTGTTAACCATTTATTGAAAACTTGAATAACTTCATCAACTAAGTTCCCATTGTAGTAAGTTACTGGCACCTTTTCGTCGGTAGTCTTATTCACTTGGCCATTTTCAAAATAATTTATATTATATGCATCCGAACCATTCACTGGTCGAAATAGGTAAGCCCCAGAGGCAATGGAGTCTCCCGATCCGTTGTTACTAATGTATGCTAGGAATTTTTGACTGATTTTAACAGTTTTGTTATTCATTGTAACAGAGTCTAACATATTGTTGCTGTCCAGGGTAAAGCTAACACTCTGCAAAAAGTTACTGGTAACCAGAATGTAAAATACTAAAGAATAGTTGAAAAATAGGAATTGTTTAATGGTATTGTTATAAGAAAGCTTAAATAAATCACGCAACTCCACAAAAGAAAAAGTGGGTTGAACTGTGGATCAGATCAGTATATCCCCATTGTAGTACATTGACCCGCTGAATCCGAATCTAAAGTAAGAATACTCAGATTAGTTCGTTGTTAGAGCCCAATATCAAGATACTCCTGTAGAAAGCGGTTTTCGAGATTTCAAGCTGACTTGATTATTATAACCCCGTAGTTTCGTAACGCCATAACCTCCGTAACCCCGTTTTCCGAGATGTGCGAGAGTATACATACAACCACAAACCTCTGTAGGAACTTAGATCTCATACATCAGGAGAGCAAAACTGCATGACAGCGAGTTGACAGGCTTGCAAAACCCAATAACCTTGTAATTTTAGGTGTGCTATGTATGACCACGAAATTGTGAGTCTGTAGCCCTGCTATAAATAAATTCGTAATCCCTTAACCCGGAGCTTGCAAGCGCCTGTAAACCATGATCTGAGGCATACAGATTTGTATTACACTCACCCGGGCGTTTTCTCCTTGTGCTTACACTGAAAGGACATAATAAGTTTTTGCTATCAAAATGGTTCAAATAACAAGTTGTGGGGTTATAAGGTTATGAACTTATGGAGTTAAAAGGGTCATGATGCAATTAGATCTTGAATTCTAAGGTTTTTCCAATAACTGACTCGCAAACCGTTTTCTAGAGGAGTTTCTATGTGTTTGGATTAAAACACGAAGTGATCAGGGAATTCCGGTTTTAAATTCCAATTCAGGATACAAAATGTTATCGGATACTCTGTTCTGGTTCATGAACCAGTCCATATTTTGGTGGAACAGTGTCTTTTCAGTGGTCAAATTTAGCCAGTTTTGTTTGGACGCACACCATTGGTCGAAGTGTCGTGCGTCCGTTCGGCCGAGCATTTAAATAGTCACTGAACGCTTGCTCTGGACAGATAGAGTCAATTCGTGTCGACGTACGACGGTCGACTTTTAACTTTGACTTTAACTTTCATATCAACCGCCCTACCAGGTCCCGTTTATTTTTGCTTTGCTATTTTATTCTCTTGACTGAGGTATATCAGGACTCAGTTGTCTGAGCACCGGCTAGACCATTGACTCCATAAAAGAATTCGTCAACAAACCAAGGGAAAACAGGTGCAGGTGGTATAACTTCTCTTATTTTGGGAAGTCAGTTATAAAAGAATTCGAACAGTCTGTAATATTTATTGCAGACTATAAACTAATAATTCGGGTAAGCGCATGCCAGAACGAAGGGATTTCATAGGTGGAAGTTAGTATTTACGGCTGCTTTTGCCCACAGAAAAAAGAATAGGAGTGACTCGCCGGGAGGCCTAGCACAGGGTGAAGTACCGATACCTACCCCTAACCCCAGAAAAGCCAAGACACTGCCATTCGTTCCAGCGACGGGGTGCGACCATAAGACGCCCTGTAGGAAGCGAAGGAAGCAAGAAGAAGACGATTCCATAAAAAAAACTTGCTTCGTGCTCCGCTGGCACGACGTGAGTCGGGTACGTACGGCCAGACCCCGTGTGGACTGAGACGGCTGAAGAAGCGCATCGCGTTCGCTTTCAAAAAAAGGATTCTCGCTGACTTCGTAGCCACCGGCTCAGCAGAGGCCCCCTTACACCCTGCCTCAGGAGAAGACCACCATCGCGAAATCAGTAGAACATGGAGAAGCATCGAAGAAAATACAAAGAGAAAAAACCCTGGGTGACTGTAATACAAATCTGTAAGTCCCTGATCATGGGTCTACAAGACCTTGCTCCAGATTAAGGGGTTACGAAGGGTTTCATGGTTGTATATCTTTGCGCACCAAGGGTTATAAGGTTATGGGGTTATTGGGTTGTGGAAACAGTTACGTAGTTTCGGACCCCTGACGTACGAGATTAGTGTTCCTATAAAGTTTCGCGGTCATGCATGGTTAAGAAGTTACGAAGTTGTGGGATTATTGGCTTAAGGAAGCCTGCCAGCCCACAATAATGTAGCTCCGGAGTTTCATGGTTCTACACTCTTTTTAAAGGATTATAGGGTTATGGTGTAAATAAATCGCGAAATCGTGTGTTTTTCCAATCACTGACTATTTGAATCAACTTGAAATCTCGAAAACTGATTTCTAGCGAACTGTCTAGATGTTAAGAGTCAAAACACGAATTGATCTGGGAATTCTGACTTTAGATTCGAATTCTTAGGGTCTTGTACTATAGGATACAATAGTCTGCACATGACAAATATGTATATCCTCAAATATCTCCAAACGCTCTATGCACGATCTGCAAACGCAGTCAACCGCTAGTACAAACTTGCCATTTTTTACGAATATATAGAAATTACGAATTCCTATGAAAATTAATCTTACTGATATGATCGTTGTAGCAGACATCGCGTACATTTTATTGGTGTGTCGTTTGCATGACTTTAGTGAATATTTGTCAAATGAAGACATGTTCTCTAATGTAACGATACGCAGCATCCACACGATATGGCATTTGTTTGTATTTGACGTCAAGAGACTACATCATCTGAAGCCGGCTTTAAAAAGTTGAGGACCTTGTTGTTTAAATTAGCTGAAAACTTGTTATTAAAGTTGCTTGAATTTAATCAAAGAAGCTGTTCAGGGTTCATAAATTACCATTTGGGCGAATATTTGAATTTTGAAGAATTAACTGTTTAATTAAACACAAAAAATGAATTTCGCTATTCAGTCATTCGTACGAAAAAATTAATCTATTTGAACTACCAATAATAACACAAGTTTACAAATTCGGGTCAACTTTTGGACCCGAGCAGATGAGAACGATTCTTAACGTTATTTGGTGCCCTGAACTCAGATCTTCAATCCGTGTGTCAAGATTGGTTCTAGTTTTCGAGTTCGCGTATGGTGGCGGTACTGTGCTCTTATAACGGCTATCAGCTGACCACGTTGCATCGAACATCTTTTGGAACTTGTTTTTGTACTGTGATTGGTGATTGTGCTTCGGAACGTGTGAAAATGCAGAGAAAACGTCGCAGAGTCGATTCAAAGTGTTTTTGTTACGTTTGTGGATGTTATATGCTCGGAAAACGTGGAAAATTCATAACAAATGCACTCAAAGATGCGTGTTTGCAGTACTTTGGTTTTGCTGCATGGGTACCGAAATTGTTTTGTAACGCGTGCAGAACAAAGCTGTACAAGTGTGAAAANAGTGTTTTTGTTACGTTTGTGGATGTTATATGCTCGGAAAACGTGGAAAATTCATAACAAATGCACTCAAAGATGCGTGTTTGCAGTACTTTGGTTTTGCTGCATGGGTACCGAAATTGTTTTGTAACGCGTGCAGAACAAAGCTGCACAAGTGTGAAAATATGTACTCTTCATTTTTGTGCCAACGTTATGGAGAGAACAGAAAAATCACGTAGATGATTGCTGCTTTTGCTCAATGAATGTCGTCGGTATAAATGCAAAGAAACTAGCACGGTATGAATATCCGGAATTACCACAAGATTGGAGCTAGAATGTCTCTCAAGATACATTTTCTGCATTCACATCTTGATTTTTTCCCACAAAACTTGGGCGTCACGAGCGACGAGCAAGGAGAGCGGCTACATCAAGATATAGCGAAAATCGAAAGGCGATACCAAGGATTTTGGGACGAAGGCATGATGAGCGACTACTGTTGGACCCTAAAGTGTGAAACAGATCCCAAGCAATATAAAAGACTCAGTTCAACCTCTGTTCATTTCTGATTTATACTTTTTAATTCAATAAATGGCGGTTAATGGTCAAAAATAGTAAAATAATGAATTTATTGAATATTTCGAAAACTAGAACCAATTTTAAAAAACGGGCTGCTGATTTGGATTCAGTCCCCGAATTTACCTTATAAACAGCTTTTGGTTGCTCAGGTCCAAAACCGTGTATACTTGTGAATTAGTGATCCACGCGGTTAAAGTCAAATCCCATCACTTGCAATTATATGAATTCACGATACATTTGCGTCTGTCATTTTGAATGTATTTAAATCTGTAGGAGACACTTTGCTATCATGTTATACTTTTCATGCTAGTCACGTGTACACCACATTCAATGTTTCGCAGAAATTTAAATTATATTTCTGCTTCATTAACCGTAATTTGCAACACTTAAAAACCATAGTATATCAACTTTCATGAATTTACAATGTAGAATATTTTTTAAATGAACTTAAACTGTAAAAGTTATTTGTTTTATTAACCTTAATCAACATTTAAAACCTCACTATGTCAAATTTCATAAATATAGAAAAAAAATTTAAACAAAGTTTCAAATTAATTAAGTTTCTGGCTCCTTTTTAAAATTTAAGACGTATTGAAATTGCTTGTGGAATAAAAAATTTGCCAATTAATTTTCACTGTTGATTTTAAATGATAAATAAATGGTCTGATTTTTAAATAATTTTAGATTAGGTACTGCAGTGGTGCAAAGTTGCGTAAAAGCTGAAGATATTTTGTAAAGAGCACCTACAAGTTTATTTACAGGTAAATCAAGTAAATCAGGAGGATTAGCGTAAAAAAAATCAAGACAAACAGTTTCTCTAAGCGCTGTTGTAACAATTCCTATTATTTGATTAATTTTCTTTGAACAAAATATGACAATTTATATTTACGTACATCGGTTCCATATTTAGTAGCTTCTCCAACTTCATATTTATAATGCACATCGAATGATTCATTTAGTTTTTCGACATAGTAATATTTGATACCCAAAGGAGGAATGTTCCTAGCAGTAAAAATTAAGTCAACATCACTAATAGAAGAGTCACAATCAATTGGATAGTTCATATTTTTAACTATGTCGTATATTTCCTGTCCTAAAAAAGGTTGTGAAAAAAATAATAAAAGTTTGTTACTTCCAGAATAACTAATGTTTATTTTGAGTTATAGTAGTAGTTTTTTTGCTCAGTACAAATATTTGAGTATTAAAGACTCAAATGCAGCACAATGCTATTGTGGTGCATTACTTAGATGCAGCTTATGCTTCAAAATTCTGCTCAGAAAATAACCGAACTTTTTTTAATTACACGCTAATAGAGATATTCAGCGATATGTGGTGGACAGCATTACGTTGCGCATAATCCATAGACCTAGTTTATAAGGTCTATGGCATAACCTCATCTATAATCACATGTTCTTGGTTTGTTGGTATCTACTTTAGTTTCCGTGATATTGTTATGCAATGTATTTAAATGATAGTGAGGATTTTTGAAATGAGCGATTTTCTGAAACAATGATGCAACGTGAAATTTTGCGTGAAACTTAGGAAAATCTTCACGCAAAATGTTTCAACTTCTGAAACAACGACGATGATGTTCTGGGTCATACGCCATGTTACGAATGGTTTTCACAATTTAAAAGTGGTCGAAGATGATCCCCGACCAGGAAGGTCTTCGACTTCAACTGATGACTCCCATGTTGCAGAAGAGGTTAACATCTTAATTAGGTCATCTCTACGCCACGAGAAAGCACGTCAGTCTCGATCTAATATCAAAGTGATGCTCACTTTTTTCGACGTTAATGGAATTGTGTATTTTGTATTCTTGCCGTAAGGTGAAACAGTGAACTGTGTATACTATCAAGGCGTTTTACTACGGTTACTTAAAAAAGTCCGCAAAAAGAGACCAGATCTGTGGGGAGACAACTCATGGTTCCGTACTCGCCAGATCTGGCTCCTTGCAATTTTTTTTCTTAGCCAAATGGAAACACCAGTAAGAAAAATGTGTGAATAGCGGAGGGGAGTACTTTGAAGGGCCAATAAAGTTCAGTTATTTTGTGAACAGACCTCGTATGTTAAATCCAAACATCAGCAATAATAATTTCATTTCAACCTTTACAAGAATTTCAAATACAGCAGCGAATGATCCAATGCAGATAATACGTGCCTTATTTTGCACGAGAAAAATATATTTCATAAAGAATTATAGTAATAGTTACCATCTGGTCCAGTTATATTGTATGCGCCGTTTTTAGCTGGTAGACGAACGTAATACGTCACATATCTAGAAAGTGGATTATACACCGTCACCATATACTTGTCCTTAAGCGCATTTTCACAAGAACTAATGTTTGCAAGCAGGCAAGACGAAACCGGCAACGTTATGTCGTCAGTCACATCATCTTTTTTCAACAGATTTCTGAAAGATATTTCACATTATTACCTATTATTATTACTGGAAAATAAAACTTTTTGGGACTTTTTTACAAAATAATAACACCAATAAGGACGTTTTAAATAAGAACGATAGAAAAGATATTAGATATTAAGTAAAAAGTGTGTTATATCCCGGTGACTATATTTGTACCCCAATACTTTTCCTAAATGGCTCTCGGTTTCCCTAATAGCTTTCGTCAACATCCTGGTATAGTCTGCAGCAACATGTTCTTTCTCAGTGCCAGTGATAGCATCGTGGTGTTGCATAGTACCCATAACTTCCCTTAATGATCTAACGTTCTCTTCATATTTATTTTCATTCTCCAGATTCCTCATTTTTGAAAAAGCATTGAGGTGTTCAGAAACCTAAAGGACCAAATAGATTCATTTACTGTTCAGAATATACAAGGTGTTCCAATTAAAACTTCCCATCTGGAAAATATCAGAATTAAAATAAAAGAATAAAATACCTGAGACATGTAGATTTTCTTTTCAAGGAGGACACGTGATGGCGTAAATATTGGTGTCTTGGAGGCTACGCCTGAGACAGGAGCATAAAATATTCTTAAACTTTAAATGGCACCCTCAATTTAAAGCCTTTTCAATTCTGCTCACGACAAACAACTTTTCGAATTTTGGTTTGGACATGACAATAAAATCATCACTTAAAGAATGAGACAAAATATTAATGAATGGAAAGTATGTTATTTTATTAAATGTTCAAATTGGTTTCCCTCCGCTTTCATACAACAATATAATCTTTGCTCCACTTCCCAACGAACATTTCAAAGGATTTCGGGCGTTATCTAACGACATTCTTCAACAATTCGCCAACGGAGCTCCTCTTTTAAGGATGAGTGTGTGAGGAATGCCTGTTTGAGACGGCGAGTGTTGAATATAATGGTTTTATTATAATAACCATATACAGGTCTCTTAAGGGTGACCTTAACGTATACTTAGAAAAACCGAATTTGCTATTAAGGGCGCCATATTCTTTAAATAGTGTTTTCCACAAAGACAAATAATTTCAAACATTTAATAATTGAATAATCTAAAGCTTATCAAATAATGGAATGTTATGTCACGCCATCTGGGTATTTTCAAAGACGCCACAGTAAAACGAATAAACAAGCGCAAAAAACAATCAAGGTTTTTGGTACTGAAATCTACGAAAATACTTTTTTGTTTATAAACAATTCCACATGTAAATATTCTTATAACATTTACTTGCTTAGTCCTACATATAAAATTGTTTACTTTTATTTATAAGTACGTGAAAATAATTCTTAAAATGTGGGGTTAGAATAACAGCAAACGCATGTTTTACAAACGCTTTTTTTAGTTATTATTTTATTTGAGTAAATTTAAATGGTAACA
>NW_019416767.1:322107-513627 GCF_000390285.2 Anoplophora glabripennis
CACTGTGTGGCAGGTACCGACTGATACTCCCACCATTTGTGATAAAACACGTACAGAAGTTCTTGGCGCATTTTCCATTATTTGTTGGACATTTTCTTTTAATTCTTCAGTCCGCTTTTTAGGTCGGCCGCTTCCTTCTTTTCTTGTTACACTGCCCGTTTCACGAAAAACATTAACACAACGCTGAACTGCACTTTGAAAAATTTTGTACTCAACAACGCCGGGAAATTGATTTTGAAATTCTATGAAACATTCCTCAATAGAATACTTCCATATTCCATCAATCTTGCGTCCATTTCTAAAGTAGGACTCTATGATAAACACTTTTTGTTCTTGAGAAAACACCATTTTAAACGCTTTTTAAAACGAAAATATTCAAATTGATAGCGGCGATATAGCGCTTTGACAGATGACGTTTAAGTTCATTTGCTATACGCTACGCCCTACGTCCAAATTTTCAGAACCAACTTGACCACGTTTTTATTTGAACGCTCGTTATAATAAAGTTGAGGAAGCCAATTGGAGTTTTGTTACTGATACATGTATTAATATAGACATAAAGGTTGAACTTTTTCTTAAGGTGTTACTCGATGCAATTGAAATCTGTCTACCAATGAAAACTAAGACGCAACGTAATTTCAAATCTAGTGATACTGCTTGGTTTATTTAAGGGCTTGCCACTATCAGAGAAAAATTAAATTTCTTAAGAGACGTACATTGTCGGCATTAAACCTCCATATCCAGAGAAACCATAAATTCCTATCACAATAAGTATCGTCTTGAATTATCTGAAGCCAAAAAAGCGCCAATGACAACTATACATCTACTAATAAACAAGCAGCAATGTGGAACCTCATAATAAATAAAAATGACCTGTTCACCTGTAAGCCATTCATTAAACGATAATGCCTTCAATACTTATTTTTCCAGTATTGCAAAGCGTATTTTGAGTGAGCTCCCGCTTCTCAACCGAGTTTTTGACTGCCCCGAGATCACAAACGACTTTTAAATTCAGAGAGTTGTCTTGTAATGAAGGGATAACTATTTTAAATAAAATAAAAACATAAAAGTACTTCTATGTTCCAAACTTGGAAACTCTTAAAAACATTATAATTTTTCAAGTATTTAAACTATTTAATCAATGTATTAGCTCCAACGTATTTCCTGCAGCTTTCAAGTTATCCAAAGTATCTAACTACCGACCAATATCTCTTGTTCCCGTTCTGGCAAAGGTTTTCGAAATTGCCTTAAAAATGCAAATTGCAGAGTTTTTTAGGTTTTAGGAACAAAAGGTCAACAACTTTGGCTATTAACCAATTGACTACGATTATTTTAAACAATTTCAAATCAAACAATGTTGTCAGTGGAAAATTTTACGATTTGACTAAGGCATTTGACTGCGTGTCCCACAGAATTCTCTTAAATAAACTGAAATTTGAAGAAGAAATTGAGTCTTATCTATCGAACAGAACTCAGTATGTTTTTTATAATTCTTGTTCTTCACACCTAACGGAAATAGTTCGTGGAGTTCCCCAAGGCTCAGTATTGCGCCTTATTCTATTTTTTATCTATATTGATGATTTACCAAATTGTGATATAACTACTGATTTTATTTTATTTGCCGATAATGAACCACTTTAAACTCAAATAATAACTTAACTAAACTCACAGAGGATTCAGTGGATGCACTGCCGCTGATAAAGAACTGGTTTATTACTAATAGATTGAACTTAAATGTTGACAAAACTCAATCTTTGCTTTATACACTTCGCCCTATCAATACTTGTGATAACTCAAATAGCATTAAATTTCTTGAAGTTCACCTTGACACTAAATTGAGTTGGGAAAACATGTCAATGATTTATCCGCACGTTTATCTAAGAATATTTTCCTATTGCGTAATTTGGATCGTGTAGTCTCTAAGCCTGTACTCATGTCTGCATATTATGGTACTTTTCACGCTACCACGACTTATACAATTTTGAACTGAGGTTATTCGTCTCAGTAATAAAATTTTTGGTTTACAACGTAAATGTATTAGAATTATAGCTGGAAGATGAGAGATGATTGTCGAGAGCACTTCAAACTGCTAAATATTCTTACAATGCCGTCAGTTTACATACTTGAATGCCTCGTTTATCTCAGATTTTTTTTTTGTTTTCCTTTAATTCCTATATTTTCCAAGTGGGAAGATTTAATTGGAACATCCTGTACAATTTCCCGTTTACCTGTAATATATTATTGCCGCTGCGCTCAAACCGTTTAACAGTGGGTCTGGATGTGTAATATCCTGACCAATAAGCGTGATCGTTTTCAGCATAAGGAAAGAAATCTTCCGTGGTTACGTTTAAGTCAGGCTTAGCCTTCATAACTGCTTGATAGTAACAACTTGGAGTCGAATAAAAAACGTTATATTTTTCATTATTTCGAAAGCCTCTAAAAAGATGAATTAAGTTAGATATTTTTTTGATTATGGCTTTAAACTTACTTTATTAATTTATCTATATTCATGTAATTTCTTTCCGCTGCTTGATATTGGAAATCTCCACCCATACCAAATAAAATATTATTGGTTCTATAATAACTGGAATAATTGCTGATGTATTCAGAGAAATCCTCGACCTGAAACGTAAATCTGTAAAGGTGCCCTTATTTTATAATACGGCGGTCATACATAATCTAGTATGCGTTTATAAACGAAAGAAGCTCAAAATAACAGTTTGCATAGTGAATTACTTTAAATTAAGCTTTATCTATGTGTGTATTTTGTTTCAATTCCAGTAGTCTTAGTAAGTCAGAGAAGAATAAATTAAAAATAAATAATAAATATTCAAATAAAAAGTAACATTAAAATATTACTCGCATGATGTCTTCATGGCAATCAAATATAGTTTAGGCTTTCATGGCAGTAGTCAATGGTTGAACAATTTCCAGCCACATCGTTGGTTTAGGCTTCTTGATGTTTCGAGAGACATATCGCTGTCTTCTTCAGAAGTAACTCTGAAACTGTGTGTGGCTTGTAGTTATTGATCCGCATTGTTCCGGTTCTTGATTTTTGCAGATGAGTCGTTTCTAAGTTTCCTCTAACCCCTCTTCTAACCTTGTGGATTCTTCTCGATTTCTAATTCTGATTTTTTCTGTGTTATATTGGGAAGGCTGTCCCTATCTTTCTTCGGGTGTTGTAAATGGTATTAATATGGAGTTTCCTTAAGATGCCTTATATCTTGTCAGTACATCCTTGTACATAGGGCAGATACGTCACTACGTCTTTCCATATCCTAAGGTGTCTTTCTATTGTGTTTCCATTTCCTCAGATCGTAAGCGCTGTAGTTACTAATCTAAGTATTCCGATTCGTAAATGATCAGTATTCGATGCACCAAAGTGTTGACAATACCCTGTTTGTTTGTAAGTTGGCTTTATGTTAACACTATGTCTGATTTTCTCTTGACAAGGACATCTAGGAACGAGAATGTATTCGGATTTATTTTATCGATGTGATTGATCCTACCATATTGGTGTATCCATGGGGTCAGATAATAAATGTATCGGTTAGGTATCTAAACAAACGCTTGCTTTAAAGTTACTGATTCGAGAGCTTCTCGAAGGCTTTCATGTAGATATTTAACAAAGCTGGGAAAAAGGTGAACCCTTAGCTGCTCCTCCACTTTCTTCATAAAACTGATCTCTAAAGGAGAAGAAGGTTAATCTGGTGTACAAGTTTACTAATTCCACAAAATTCTCATCCTTGTCATCTGCAATAACCCTTAGATGAAGTTCTTCCAAAGCATCTTTAATTTGGCATATTTCTTTAATACTAGTAAATGTCATCATTGTGGATGAAATACTCCATATTGAAAACAATGTTGAAAGTGCACAGAAACATGTATCTAAAAATATGATAAACTAATTGCTTTTTTTGAAAATTTACTCCCAAAACCACAAATCAACAAACGATACAGTTTTCGAACAACATCATGAAATTTTTAAAGGAAGCAAGATTTAGCGATGAAGGTAATAGTTAACTTTTGTAATAAGATCTTGATCTACTAGTTCCAAATCTGTTTTTGTACGTTCGATAGACTTATCGGGTTACGCAGATAGAAAGCGTACAGTGCAGCCTCCTGAGATTAATGCAATGTCAGGAATACCTGCTGCAATTGCTTCTTTTCTTAATTTATTTGATGGTTTGTCCGGTCACAGTAAGAGACGTTTATCAACTACGTAACTGGCGGCAATCTTACGACGATCAAACACCATGGTGTCCGGAAATCATCCATCCATCAGATCATATTATATAGCTCATACAATTTTTAATGGTCCCTAGTAATTTCGGAAAACGACAGCGCTATAAAACATCCCGCTAAGTGTAAAATATTTGTCTTGTAACAGCCCAAAACCGCAATTCTTGTTAAATTTATAGTCAATAGTCAAGAAGGTAATGAATTGAAGCAATCGTCAAGAATTGATAACCTATATTTTGTGTCTGCATGAATCTTGCTCTAGAAATCCAAAAATTATTTCAGTGTTTCATGTCAGAAGAGAAAACTCGTCCCGTGCAGAAATGTGAATAAAATAAAAAATATATGTATTTGTTATAGATTGAACCATTTCTGCTTAAAATCAACTATTGATACTAGATTCTGTATGACCCCCGTACAAATAACTTAGGTAATCAAAACCGTGGTACCTTTTTATCGAGGTTGTAATCAAAACTTTCCGGATCATTATTTATAGCATCGGAATTGCATTGCAGATAATCCCAACAAAAACCAGATGGAGCAAAATATGAATCGGTCGAGAAAATACTTGTGAATATTTCGCTGTTGTCTGCAAACGAAACGGGCTACGGTTAAAACCATTATTTAATAGAATCTAGGTATATATTTTGTTTCAAGTCAAAATAAATTAATTCTGAAACATAATAGAGGGATTTTTCAATAACTCTGACATCAATTATAAACAAAATGTTTCTCACTAAATCAATTTTAAATAAATTAGCGTTTGTAGCGTCCTCAAAAATATCAAATATCTCCCAGGCTAAACGTGACAGTAATAAAGATGCGGATTTCAACACTTCTTCGATCATGGAAAAAAAACCGTACAAAAAACCTATCTTATTTAAAACAAAGCACATCAATTAGTAAGACAGTGGTTCCAAGCTTTGGATCATAGATAACCTGATTTTTTTAAAATTAAACACTATGTTAAATTTCACACAAACAGACGTAAAATTTAATTTCTTTTGATTTTATTATATTATGATATATTTTCTACATTACGAGATATACGAGATTATTTTTGATTACTATTCTCTCGTCTGTGCTATTTAATGTGATCATATTTAATAGGATAAGAAAATAAAATCCATCAAGTGTTCAATATTGAAAAAATAAAAATTCAAAATATTTTGTAAATAATAATTTAGATATATAAGGACTATATCAGTAGAAGTTTTAAAAACATGGTATTTTTAATAATTAGTCGTCGCGATTTCTTCTATAATAAAATTTTGTTCGTAGGTACATACTTTATCTTTAAAAAATTAAATTACCTACCAATATTTTTTTTATTCGAAAAAAACAGTAAAAAAGTATCTCACTCTAGAACCTGCCTCATAAAGCATATTGAGAATTTTTCAAAGAAAAAGAAAGGCTGCTCTTTTTCAAAAAGCACTATTTTGGTTAAAGAATCAAAAAACACTCCAAAATATTAAAAATGTCTTATTTATACAGTGTGGGCCATTAGTGTGACAAAGTAAAATAACTCCCTTGTTATTCATAATATAGAAAGAAAGTTTATATAAAAGTTGCACAAAATCAAAAACCTAAAGGACAAAATTAATTTGAAACACATAGGGCGATTAGTAAATACGGGACACGCCAGATATTACATTTTTTAAATGGAACACCCTGTATATTTTTAAACATATAGATTTCTGAGAAAATTCTATATATGGCAATATAAATATTTTAACATTTTAGTGCAGGGTTGTCAAGTTATGTAGAAAATTCTTCGAATTTTGGAAAAAACATGGCTTCGAAGAAGTTGTATTAATTTTCAACTACTAACACTTGGAGCAAAAATATTTGACATAGTTATAGATAAATGTTAGGCAAACACTCCTATATTAGCTGATATTGATATTTTATACAGGAAATTTTTTATAATTCGATCAATTTTGGAAAGTTCAAACTTGATTTTCTAAAATTTTTCAAATGGAACACCCTGTATTTTATTCTATTTTATTCGCATATCAGTCCACTTCAGCTTTTATTAAATCTGTTCTACACCTAAAGTTGTTAGTTTTTAAGATATACCTAGCAAAATTTCTGGAAAAATCTATTTTTATTATTTTCACATTATGTCAACTTGTCAGTTCATAATTTATCATTCCATTTTGAGTTAATTTTATTATTTAATATTTATTTGTGGTATTCTATAAAATAGTAAAAATTAAGTTTTTTCAGAAATTTTAGATATAGAACATGCTTAATAAGAGCTGAAGTGGACCGATATGTGAATAAAATAAAACAATAAAATACAGGGTGTTCCATTTGAAAAATTTTAGAAAATCAAGTTTAAACTGTTTAAAAATGATCGTATTATTAAAAATGCCCCGAATAAAATATCGATATTATCTAGTATAGGAGCCTTTGTCTAACATTTGCCTATAACTCTGTATTTTGTTCCAAGTGTTAGTAGCTGAAAGTTAATACAACTTCTTCGAGGTCGTGTTTTTTCCAAAATTCGAAGAATTTTCTACATAACTTGGCAACCCCGCACTAAAATGATAAACTGTTTAAATTGTCATATATAGAATTTTATCGGAAATCCATATGTTTAAAAATATGGAGGGTGTTCCATTTAAAAAATGTAATGTTTCGCCTTTTATGTTTCAAATTAATTTTGTAGTTTAGGTTTCTTGATTCTGTACAACTTTTATAAAAACTTTATTTTCTGTATTATGAGTAACAAGGGAGTTATTTTACTTTCTCACACTAATGGCCCACCCTGTATATATTTTTTTAAATACAACTACATTTCAAAACAAAGAAAATAAAAAAGTTTATGATACCTTTAGTTTGTGCCAAGTTACAGGTTTTTCAAATTTTTTACCCAAAATATTTCATTGCTCATAACTTTTTGGGAAGTTGAAATTAAAATTTGAAAAAATTCATGAAAGCTATTCTAATTGGGTACTAAATAATACCAAAAAATTAGGAAAATTAAAATTGCTCGGGTCACGACCTAAGTGATTTGGCATCGAATGTCGCATATACAGGATGTCCGTTAAAAAATGGGCCGAACTTTACCACTAAATTCTACGACGAAAATTAATGAGGAAGAGTTGATCATAAACGCTTAGGTTTCGAGATACAGGGTGTTGCAGTTGAAAAAATAAACATATCTCCGAAATATGCCTGAAAACCGTTTTTATATCTTCAACTTCAACACTTTGTATCAACTAAGCGCAACATTGTATATGATTTTTCTCCATTAATTTTCGTCGTAGAATCTAGTGATAAAGTTTGGAACATTCTTTAACGGACACCCTGTATAATGACACTTTTGTGAATAACTAAATTCTTTTGTATTTTACATATTTTTCCGCATTGTGTACAGGAATTTATAGACATACTATGTTATGTTAAAAAAACGTTTCCTGGTTCTGTGATTTAATTTCACCAGAAAATATTTATATATTTAATATTTGTCTTTGCATACTCGCAAACAAGAGCTAAAGAGGTGCGAATTTCGCGTGAATCCTGGTTACTTTAGAACGTCGAGTGTTTACCTAACTCAGCGCTGCTTCTCCACATGAATTCTAAGTTTCTGTCAAGAATCCTTCGATCCTTTTCAGATTTACTCAAGCGGACAAAAAAGACTGCGTCGAAGCCCATTTGCTTAAAAATCGATGCTTGCTCTCTGCTGTGGCCAAAAGGATCAATTTGCCAGCCTATTTTTGGCCGTCCGCATTCGCCGAAAGTATCATTTAAGAGCCTGGAACGAAACTTTATGTTAAGAGGTGTAATAAATACAGTAACTTGGATTTCTAAAGATTTTATTACAGATATGTAAATGTAAACTGAAAGAAAGTTTGAGGTCTTCTATCGACTACACTTGACTCGCGCTATTGATTACTAAAATTCCACAGGATTATTGAAATTGCTTTCTACATGTAAGTAAGTTTTCCGAAATTAAAAAAGAAAAAACCTTCCAAAATGGATATTCAGATGTTTTAATGACATTTTTCTTTATAGGAATAAACTGTCAAATATTTCAATAATTCAAGATTCAAGTCAATTTAAATTTAAGTTCATTTTATTTTCAATCATCTTTACTGAAGTGGAACTTATCGTAATTATTTTACCTTAATCCCCACGTGAACTGATTGATTGTTGATTGATAATTAGTACATGCCTCGTCATTCATTGACCATCCCCCACCCACCATTTCTATTTGACCGTTTTTAACAAAGGTTCTAAATACATCTCGTTTTTCTTCATTTCGATCTTTCCACCACTTCCAAAAAAAGGCCGTTTCAACCTGAATATACCTATAAAATAAATAAAATACATAATAAAACGATTGTGGTTCAGATAAATTGAAGCACTCGAAACAAGATAGTACAGACAAATAATTTTTTAAACACTAACCTTCTTTTCTCGTCCCTTTTAAGAGCTTGTAAAACAGAATCAATAATATACTGTACACCAGCGTTGTGAATACTATCGTTTCCTAGAATAATAAATTCAAAATGAAATTCAAGTTAATGTGAACAAAAACGATGAACAAACAGTTTTACGTAGATATAAATTTCTACTTACTGCCATAATAATATTCTTCAATAGTTTTAAGCCAGCCGACGTCATCATGGGAATGAGGAATAAGATGTACATTTATTTTATTCTCATCTAGTTCATGGCATTTCTATATTTAATAGAAATTAGAATACGTGTAAATTGGAATCGCTCAAATTTTTACTCACCTGCAATAGTGCACAAGAATCATCCTGTGTGTGAAAATTATCCCAAAATGGAAAGGAATTTGTTGTGGCTATTAACACTATAATGTAAAAAAATGTTCCTAGACGAAACATTATTATAAACGGTTCGAACTAGACGGTACTCCGTTCAGATCGATAGTAAAAATTATATGAACTCAAATGATATCTAGTATCAGTAAATGTTATGAAAGATAATCAAGGATAATACCTTTGATTTAACATTAAGTAGGAAAACAATAAATATTTTTCATATTTTAACAGCAGATAATTTGGGAACGATTTTTTTTTATTAAATTGGGTATTTTTTCGTAACGGAAAGTTAAAATAAATTAAAAATAATTGATAATCTCTTGCGACGGGGAATGTTTTTAATGAACTTATTTTTCCTAGCCAGAAATAAGTACCTCACAGTAATATGGTAAAAATTTAATTCTCTTTGCAAAATTTCAAATAAAGAGTAAAAACGTGTGAGAGCTAATAATCGAATATACAGGCTGTTACAATGTCACGCGAGGCTGCCGTAATAACGAAACTGCTTTGAAACATACATATAAAGTGTATGTTAATGTTTGTAGAAGTATACAAGCCGGGCTAATATTTCTATTTTTTATAAAATCTAAATGAAAATCCTTTTCGCGAACGTCAGTTTTTCGGTAATATTGCAAGTGCAACTAAAAATTTCCAGATTTATTTAAAGCCGTTTGACGTTGAAAATTTTTCTTTGTAGTCAATCAGTGAATATGCTTCACATATTCTCAATGTCACGAGCCGCCACTGCCTTACCGGGTTGCCTTTCATTAAAAATTCTTGCAGTTACCGGGGCCATTTAGTCCAGTTACTCAGGGTCCTTACCTCCGAATTCTTTATAACTGAACCGATTGACGTGAAATTTTGACTGAATGTGGGGAATGCCTCAAGGAACAAAACTTATATAGTGCCGAAGTGTGCTTTTGCCCTGGGGGTGGTTCCCACCCCTTCTTGGGGTGGAAAATTTTACGCCCAAAATAACCACAGGAATCGATACAGGAGTCAATTTTAAGTAACAAAT
Source organism: Anoplophora glabripennis (assembly GCF_000390285.2). Classification (NCBI taxonomy): domain Eukaryota; kingdom Metazoa; phylum Arthropoda; class Insecta; order Coleoptera; family Cerambycidae; genus Anoplophora; species Anoplophora glabripennis. The sequence goes on from NW_019416767.1 coordinate 332,164, forward strand.
GTTATATAAAGTTTTTTGGATAATCTAGTTTTTTGGTTAATTTTAAAAATTTTTTAAAAAAGTTCGATTTTTACGCTGTAACTTAAAAATTAAAGGGTGCACGAAAAAAATACAAGAGTAAAAAAATTTAGCTTCATTTTTGCTAAAGATTTTGCATGTTTTATTATTCCTCTAAAATTAATATTAATCGAGATATCGCTATTTTAAGTTATCATATGAATGAGAGAACCACCCTTTTCGAGCCCTTTAAACCCTTCAAACTTAAAAATGAAAGGCTTTAAAAAAGATCAACTCAACAGTTCATGTAGCCCTGCAAAATGAGCCTTTGTGCGATGAAAAATCTTAAAAAGTGAAAGTTTTCATCGAAAATTAAAACACCTGTATAGGTGATAATTTTCGGAAAATATATATAAATATATAAATAAATGTAAGGGGTAATTTTTAAGAGTTGAAAAGTTGCAATAAATTCAAAATTATTTTATAAGAAGGGAATAAATGTTTATTTAATACGAATGCAGATTTAAAATGTTTCTCCTCTTTCAATAATATTTTTTCATTTTATTTTCGAAAGAGGTATATTTTTCAAGGGTTGAAAAGTTGCAATGGATAAAAAAGATTTTTTAATCAAGAAATCAATTTTAATTTGATAAAAATGCATGATTAAAACGTTTCAAGCTGAAAAAAAATTTTTATATTATTTTCATCCAAAGTGGTGCTTTTTAAAGGTTTTTCCGGGTTGAAAATTTGGGATACATTAAGTTTCATGTTAGATAGCACATGAAATTACTCATACTGCATAAATAAAAAAGATTTGATTACATAAAATGCTTAAATTTGTATTTTATCTTTTTTTTCCAATAAGGGGTGGTTTTCACCCCTCAAGAACAAAAAGCACACCTAGCGCATATATAAGTTTTCAAGTGGGGAGTAAGATAAGCCTAATTCTAAGTTTTGAAAAAAATCGATGCAGTTATAAAAAATTCGGAGGTATTACTATATTTTCAGCTACAGTAACTGGGCTAATTTCATTATTTTGAAAATAGAAAGTGACAATTTCAATTCTCTCTGTAGTGGTGTAAACCATGATAATTTGAATCGTTTACTACAAAATTACCAATAATAAATCAATAGATTTCACTACCTAGACAATTCTGATTGATGTAAGATCGGAACAAAAATACATGTAAAATTCTAATAAAACTGGAAAAAGCTGTTGTATTGAAAATATTTCAGATGGACTGTTTTAATTGGACCACCCTGCATATTCTCTCTTGTACCTCTTAGTGTACAAAATTTTGGACATACAGTATACTTTTCTTATTACCACTAATATTCTCAAAGAATACTTGCTAATATTTCACACAAATTTATGTTTCAATTAATAAGTAGTAATACTAAGAAAATCAGTAGTTAGTAAAGACTAATAATAATAATAATAATACATTTTGCAATCGTTTCTTCTTTTGATAATTTTTCAAAAATTCCCAGTTTGTTTTGTTTTGTTTTATCTCATCCTTTCCGAGATATCATAATAACTTGTCTTCTTGCGTCATCTTGGATTTATCGTTTAAATTAAACGATATGTTCAATTTGTTGACTCTACTGTATTATAGGATAAAACAACGCGTAGGAGCAATTTTTTCAACTCATAAAATGAGAGTTTGTAGAAATTTAATGTTTGTCTTATTTTTATACAATGAGTTTTCACGTTTATACCATGGGTATCTCGGTAAATATTTATTTTATTTATTTATTTATTTTAATTACAATATCCAACGGGCAATGTCCAGTTACAGGATAAGGTTACAAACTAAAAAATTAAGTAATAAAAAAAAGTAATGTTAACCGATACTATAAATCTGTTTTATTCTCTTTTAAACTATTTTGAAGGTATTCAGCTACTTCTAACACATTAAAAAAAAAATTCTAAAAAATCTTATCAAACGAAGTAAAACAATGTTCTTCGATACCAGAAATCAGGGTATGTAAAAAATATATAACTCTACATACATTATTTGACTTCATTTTGTAATAGATGTAACATAATTTAGTTTAGTTTTCCGGTGCATTTTCCTGAAGAAAGCTAAACTGTCGACATCCCTTTTATGTACTATTTGTTCTTAAAAGTATCGATATCCATTATTTCACTATTAATTTAGTTTTTGTATAAAAAATTACTTTTCATTTAGTATCTGTAATTTGTCTGTACAGGGTGATTCAGAACTTATCAGAACAAAAAACATTCTGGATGTACAGAGGACCCTTACAAATACAATTTTGTAAAGAAAAAATCAAAAAGGGCAGATCGAAATTGATTTAAAAATACATTTCTGCACGACACTGGAAACTGGCTCACTGTAAAACCTGACTTCGCATAATGCGACCGGCATGGCGGTGTGATAAAAACGGACAAAAATTTTCGCAAAAAAAGAAATAAATAGAATTTTATAGCACCTATTTTATATCGGCAAATTCAAATGATCTTGCCTTTATTAATTAATAAAATGAATTTGTGTTTTTAAATAATAAAATCATTTGACATACCCGATGTTACAACAATTGTCCAAAATTTTATCTATTAACGTGTAAACACATTTGGGTCCGTCTTACTCACTTTCTACGAACTAACACAAATGATGTCTTGCTTCACCATAACACAAATGCTTCACCATAATACAAATGTTGTCTTGCTTCACCATAAATTAAAACGATTATCAACTCTGAGTTGCTATACACGCAAGCCATTTTTGACTCTAACTACTAAAAAACTGTTGTAAACACCACAAATAACAGGTGAACATTATCGCAACGACGGATTTCAGTATTCGGAGTCGCTAAGGCCACGTGGCTCTCCACGCGTATTGCGAATGACGCTAGAGACTACAGTTGTCCAGCTATGTTGTGGTTGAATGTACTATAACTTCAATAATTTTTTTCCGGGAAACTATAAGGATTTTACAAAAAATTTTATTACGATATTGACTCCATTTCTCATGCCGCATCTATTCCCAAATTTTTTTGGATAAGTTGTGAATCACCCTGTATATTCACATCTGAATCTATTCTACATTTGAAACTATATGAATTATTTGCACTTCTGCTATTGAACAAGTAGGTTAGGTACTTAATCCTAGTAGTTCTTCTCACCAACAGTAAAATGTTACGTTTCTCGGGAAAACTGCCATGTTTTGAAAATAATTGTATTTGCTCAACAATGAAAACGCGTTGTTCTTTTATGTAGCGCTCCATTTTTAATAACCCTGAACTGTCAGCTGTCATGCTGTTTTTTTCGATGGCAACTCTTATCGGCACAATTGACGCAAAATGAAAATCTTGCGAGAATTTTGGGACACTCGATATTAATTCACCATCGTCACTGTGAAGTCAATTTGTTTTAAAGTTATTCATATTTCATGCAACTGCACTAGTCTATTGGGCAATAAACTTATTTATTATTATTAACGTTACTATTACACGTCTACTTGACAAATGAAGAAAAATTGACGGATCTATTTAAAATTTTCCAGTTTTTCCTCAAAAAGAAAGCGGTTCAGCGGGTTTAACAAGTACAAATAGCAAAATAATTTTTTATACCTATATGTAATTCCAGTGCGTACTTAAAGATAAGAATAAAGAGAAAATTTAATTATAAATTTTTAATAACTTTTAAAAGGTAATCTGTTAACCATATGCAACTTATAATTCTTGTCTTATTTAACTTGACCTTCCAGGTAAACTTAAATTAGACTTGTTAGTGACAGAACAAGTTTTAGTTATGGCGACTGCCAAAGAGCAAAAACCATTAAATGGAGGTTACTCTCTCGTTTTCATTTATCCCGTATAAATGCAATTAATTAAATAATCTAAATAACAAACAGCCGAGATGTGCAACAAATTCTTTATCGTGGAAATAACATCATTAACTTTACGCTGATAAGACTAATATGTTAAACGCACTAGCAACCCAACACAAAGTCAGTTCGAAATGTTCCACTCATAGTGTTATCACCTTTAACAAAAAAGTGTCTTCCTGAAAGATTTATCTACACATAAATATATAAATAGTGCTCAGTTTGTTGTGGATGATAGAAGTATGATGGGAAATCCTAAAGTGAGTATAATTATTTGCATATTTCTTTATTTTTTGGTGCAAAAAATCACATCTAAAAATATATATTGCATGTCTTTGAAACATGTTTAAAGAACCCAGTAAAATTTATATGAATTATAAATAAAAAGGTAACAGAAAAAGTGTTTTAAAAATTACATCATTTTAAATTAAATTGAATTCTATTAACAAGTAAGAAAATTCTATAAATTCAACAAATAATGTTTTGATATAACCAAAATTATATTAATTTTTCTGTATTTAATTTCATATTTATATGTTATATTGAGTTAAAAAATATAATTATTACAGAATTTGTTTATAATCGTATTATATTTTGTTATAAAATACATAAATCGTTTCTATGTTCTTATTCTAATCTTATTCTCTTCCTATGTGGTCATTTTATAAACCTAAACTTTAAGAAACTGTATATTTTTTATCAAAAATTCGACAAATATTTTATAATTAAGATCCCTCAAAACGCCCGTGTGCCAAAGTTTATCAAAAATATCAAATGGTACTTATTTTTTTGTTGATGTTCATACAAAAAAAAATTATTAAAATATGTACTAGAAAAAGTTAGGCAGAACAATTAGCTTGAGCATAAAATTCAATTTTTATTATTAGAGATTACGTGACAAATTGATGATTTACTGATTCTTTAGAAAACAATATTGTTCGGTCAAGTCTTTTCACATTACATTATATTATTATAAAATTAATATTCCTGCTAAGGAAATGCCTTTGGCATTTTTAAATGCAATTTGGTACATAAATACTTTGAAGTAAAATTGAAATTCCTTATTATTAGTAGTAGTAGTTAGCCTAAGGATATAATATATTCTATATGGTATTTTATATAGCGGTGAAATTTTTTGTCTAATGACCATTGTCCACACTGAAGCAATGGAGTTATTTGATGGCGAAGTTTAACTATACAGAGTGTCCCTTAATGCGACTGCCAAACCTCTAGAAGGTATTTTTTGACTGTTAGTGACTGTAGTTAGTAATGACTAATTACAGTCACTAAAATTTTCATGAAAAGTTAATTAGAGTTTAAAATATACTAAGAATGTATGAATTGTTTATGAGACATCCATCAATAAGTTTTGACATAAGTCTACTTTGAGAAAAGTCACTTATTTTATACACCGTAATATTGTAAGAGTTCAGTTAAACGCCTTTTTTCTCGAAAACCGTCCATATTAGGAAGTTCTAACAAGAGTACATTATTTTTAGAAAATAAAATTGTACATTAGAAATTGCAGCCCGAATGGTAAAAAACTTAACCTTAAAAAGATTAGAACTTAAAATGTAATAGGCGTGTAGCATAACTAGCGCCCTCTATGAAATATACAAAACTATGAAATATACAAAAAATAATTATACTTTGGCATCCTTAAAAACCCGGAATACCAAATTTCATAAAAATATTTCGGATCGTTTGGAAATTTTCGTAAAAATACTATTGAAAATTTTTATTTTGTCGCTATTTATCTCGAAAACAAAAGGATAGACATACAGTTCATAAGACAAAGATTTTTTGTCGTACTATCACCCTATTTACGGGAGGCCTTTCTGAAACATCCTGTATATACGCGTATGTCTATCTACTGTACATTTAAATATAGAAAATTTAAAAAAATTTGTTTGTTGTGAAATTTTTATATTTGCTATGAATTTAGAAAAATAAAAAGATACATTTTGTACTGTACATTTAAATATAGAAAATTTTAAAAAATTTGTCTGTTGTCAAATTTTTATATTTGCTATGAATTTAGAAAAATAAAAAGATACATTTTCGGTCTGAAATACAAGGTGTTGATTTAAAAGTCCATATCTCCAATAATAAAAATTTTTTGCTTAAAAAATTGCAAGTTATATAAAAACAGATAAAAAAATAATTAAACAGCGAAAGGCGTGGAATATAATACAGTTATAGGAACAAAGACCTGAATAAAAAAAATTATGTCTCTAGCTAAAAGAGTTTTAGAAAATGCATTAAAGAAATTATAGTACAACTGTAAATAATAGAAAGTTTCACACTATAACCTTTTTTCACTTTTTATGTTAGAATTTTTTTCGTTCTCGGCTGTACCATATACAGCTCAATTAAATTCATCTTATCCGCGACATGCCCAGGTCAAAAAGAAAGTCCGCAGTGGGAGTGACAAAGATAGGTCACCTTAATAGTAACGCTGGTATAGTCTTTCCATCGAATAAGGTTTAGTCTTTCCAAAATCAATTGAAGAACCAAGAGGTTGACAGTATGTACCAGGTTCGGTCGCTGACGCAGTAACTCGGCTTTGAAATATTTGAAAAACTTGTTCCCATATTTATTTAGCCGTACCCATATACAGATCTGGTCGAACTAAACGTGGAGGTGTGTAGAAATTTTCTACACATTATATACAAATTATTATAATTTTGTACCTTTAGCAGAAAACTTTTTTAGGGACGCATATGAAAGTCATTAAATTTTATTGCCAGACGTTTTTTTACATGTTCAACTAACTTCGGAACGACTATACCCTCTGTCTGGTAAATATAGCTATTTAATGAAGGTTTTATATTATTATATGAGCAAATTACCTCTACTTGACCTTATTCATACCTATTTCATAAATTATCTGTACTCGATCCTATTTAATGACCGAATTCATCGGTCGACGTTCAGACAGAGAACGAGCTGCGATGCTACTGATGCTAGTATAGAAATATTGCAATTGCGCATCTAAAACTAACAGACAAGATTAATTTGATCTAAACTGTTTTATATTCATCCCAGGAGTCTGTAGTCAAGATGTGTCTTAATCTTTCTAGGACCGTATAATAAAGTGTTCGTTTTAAAATAAGCTGGGTACAATATTTTGAACCTTTGAACAGAGCTTCTATTACGTTACCAGAATAACGAATTTTAATCTTAAACTAGCCCATTTATTATAAAATTATTGAATTCGAACTTTTGAGGAAGTAGCAACTCTGCTTAAAGTGTACCTTGAAAACGAAATGAAACTGCGTTTGAGTGTTTTTTAAGAAAAAAATTATTTTACTAAATATTGATGCTAATAATAATAATAATCTGATTTATTCCCAGAGACAATATGTACAATTGTATAAGGATGTGTCAAAGAAAACCTAAAAACCAATACGACAAGCCATAAAATGCACATACAAGTAAAAAAGAAGTCAAAATACACAATTTCATCCAAAATATTCATTCAAGCTATATGGACATAGTTCCAATAAGAAAAATTTCAGTTGTTTTTTAAACAGACATAAGGTATTACAGTCTTTTATGTCACCTGGTAACTTGTTAAAAATCTTAAGGCCCAAACAGCTTGGTGAATTTTTAGTGACATTTAGTTTCCTAAAAGGTATATAAAAATCATGTCGATGGCGGGTACTAACCTGACGAGAGTCGATATTATTAATAAATTTAGTTTCATTTTTGAATATATTCACAGTTAATTCAAATATATATAAACCCGGTAATGTTAAAATACGGTAATTCTTAAATAAATTCCTACACAAACGACCAACATTTGCAATGCATCTTAATATTTTTTTTTGACATAAAAATATATCATTAGTCATAGTAGACCCACCCCAAAAACAGATGCCATATGCTAACCTACTTCTCACTTGAGAATGGTATAAATCTATAAGCTGTTGTGTCGTAAGCACTTTTTGAAGATTTCGAAACAGATAACATACGGAATTCAGTTTGGAACAAAGACTGGAACAGTGATATCTCCAAGATAAGTTTTTATCAAAATTAATTCCCAAAAATTTTACTTGACATTCGCTATTGATAGGGCTATTATTAATTCTCAAACTTAAGTTGCTAACCGATTTTTGGCGATTATGAAATGTTACCGAGCGAGTTTTTGCCGGATTCATATAAACATTATTTTTATTAAACCACTGATGTAGATCATTTAAAAGAAAATTACATCTATTCTCCAATACATACCAATCACTGTCTGCAACAAGAAAAGATATATCATCCGCATACATTGTGATGTGAACATTAGATAAAACAGCAGGTATATCGTTTATATATAGTAAAAACAATACAGGGCCCAACACAGAGCCCTGAGGTACCCCTAGATTGGATGATAATTTCTCAGAACTTATATAACTTAAACAAGAATGCGACTTATGTTTTATACCTACATACTGTTCACGATTGTTTAGGAATGATTTTATCCATTTTAAAGATCGTCCTCGCACTCCATATTCTGATAATTTGCCAAGTAAAATACTATGATTAACGCAATCAAACGCTTTACTTAAGTCACAGAATATTCCCAGTGGACACTTACCAGATTCAATAAACTTTAAAACAGTTTCGTAAAAGGAATGAATTGCAGTATTTGTTGATTTCTCTGACTGAAAACCATGTTGGTCATGAGATGTAATGTTATGTTTATTCAAAAACTTAATAAGTCTATCCAAAAAAGCGTATTCAAAGATCTTTGAAAATGGGGATGAAATTGATATTGGTCTATAATTGTCTAGTGACGTAGCGTCGCCATTCTTAAAAACTGGTGTGACTTTATTAACTTTAAGTTTACTGGCAAAACAGCCATTTACAAATGATAGATTTATCAAAAATACTAAAGGTTTTAAGATGTTATAACTCACTTTTTTAAATATCTGTAAGGGAATATCATCAGGACCAACTGACCATTTATTTTTTAATTTGAATTTAATAATATCAAAGAGTTCGATTTCAAGAATAGGATGCAGAAACATTGTGGAAGTCGTAAAAGTCGACGGTATGTTATCTGTGTGAAAAGGATCATGTAAGCGCATATCATTAAGTTTTTTATTTATAGTACGAGTAATGTCCAACGGACTATTATCTGAGAATCATCAGTAGTTTCCCCCTTTTCACATATGGAAAAATTGTTTGGACATTTATTTTTATTTGATAATTCAGACACTACACTCCAAGCACTTTTTGATGGATTATCTGATGAGAATATTTTGTTTTGATAATAATTTCTCTTTATATTTGATATTAAGAGTTCGTGTTTTTTCTTTTCCAATTTATACATTTTGGTAAGTTCAAGAAATTTAGTTTTAATAAAGTATAAATTTTTTAATCTTGCGCTAGATAACTTTATTTCTTTATTTACCCAGTTTCTATCAGGTCGTCCATTACTTTTGCGGCACTTAATAATAGGGAAACAATTATTATATACTATTAAAAATACATCATAAAAGAAATTAAATGCTTCCTCAATATGATTCAATTCATATAGCCCAGACCAATAAATATTGTCAAGCTCACGCTTAAAATTCAGTACATTATCGTTAGAAAATTGTCTGTCAAAAGTAATGAGAGATTTAGTATTTGAATATTCGAAATTCTTTGTTTCAAAAAGCACTGTACGATGGTCAGAAATAAAATTATCAAATACACAGCAGGTGCCCACGCTATCAATATTCCTAAAAATGTGATCTATTGTAGTCATAGTGACATCCGTTATCCGAGTGGGCCATTTAACAAGGGGTCTAAAATTAAAACTTGACAATACATCACACAACTCACAAAATTCCTTTGAATTAAAATCATTATAGCTATCAATATTTAAATCACCACACAATATTAAGTTACGATTAATAGAATATAAAAAGTTCATAACATCATAAATGGTACTGTGTGAAAGCTATCAATATTACCCGAGGGAGACCTATAACAATTTACGACAATAAAGCTAGATTGCGATTTGTTCATATATTTCACAGCGCAAATTTCAACATGCTTCTCCCTACAAAATTCATTTAAGTCAATACCTATTGAGTCAATACCTTTTTTGGTCCATATTGCAACACAACCGCCCTTATGTTCTGTTCGAGAGTAAGAACTACTCAATGCAAAGTTATTGATATGAAAAGAATTAATAGAATTTAAATTAGCCCATGTTTCGGTAAGGCATATAATTTTAATTGTAGAACTACGAGATAAAAGATATTCCGACTCAATTGCATTCAACTTAGTAGTATTCAGACTTCGTAGGATTATATACTACTTTGTGACGGAGCCGCTGTCCTCTTGTAAAAAAACTTGCTGATACAAGCACCGTCAGGCCATAGTCTTGGATCCATCGCTTTTCGGAAATTTTCATCGAAAATGGTCACTTTAAAAGATGAATATAAACTTGGGTACCTTGATTTTATACTCTCACACTGGACCTCTGGAAATGATTTTACTAACAATTGTTGTAAATCCTCAGAAGATGTATTCATGTCAATTCGACAAACGTGTAAAAAAGCGAACTTTTTTACTCCTTTTACACAGTAATCCTTATTATTACCGATTATTATATTTTTCCTTTTATGATTTTTGTACGTCACATGGTTCCAATCATTTTTTATATCAGCCTCACATTTCTCCGTAGGTTGGTTTGGCAAATTATCGCTCATATCCTTTGTCAGGTTAATAATTTCATTGCATTTCAGATTCGTCTGAACACACATTAAATTAGCTGACAATTGTTTATTACTGACAGTTTTTAATTCTTGTTTGTTTCCAATAGGTACGTTTTGTTTACATACTTTTTCTGGCTTATTCTGGTAGTTGGAAACCGTTTGCGTTTGCTATGTCATTTTAGTTGACCAACACTGTATTTGTAAAGATTATATTAAAACACTTTCTTTATTTAAAATGTATCTTTATTTCCCGTTATTATTAAATTATAGTAGTATTTCAAAACATCTCGCGGATGTGGATAAATAAATGATTCGCAGAGGTATTTGCTAATGTTTATTCATAGAATAATTTCTATAAAGAAATTATTAAATCGACAATAAATGATGTGTTTTACGTTTCATCGATTCGATTATGCAACGTGGCCAATTACATGTAACTAGATTTCATAGTATATTTAAATGGACGTAAAAATGTATTATCATTTGCATATCAAATTTAGGTGGCTATACAGGCTGTTACAAATTCGCTTCTCACTACAGGGATCTCGGAAACGGTAAGAGGTACGAAGTAGCTTAAATGGGGGCAAAGTTGCGTAATCAGGGGATGCCTCTAAAAAATCAAGGCTAACTTGATTAGTTTTTGAACCTCGATAGAGGGCAAAAAGTGGCCATGAGAAAGTGTTCTTCTTTTTTCAATATCACCTCAAATAAGACTGAAATGAAACAAAAACGGATTTCCAAAATTATTATCCCTGATTTTTTAGAGGCATAATGTCGGTTCCCTGATTACGCAACTTTGCCCCCATTTAAGCTAGTTTGTATCTCTTACTGTTTTCGAGATCCCTGTAGTGAGAAGCGAATTTGTAACAGCCTGTATATTCATAATTGGTTACATACTTCTTGGTGATTTATACATTGGGATATCCTAAAATTATTTTTTGCAGATTTTTTATAGCCTGTATCGAATGACGAACGTACTTGGCAAATACGCCAATATTTATTGCATGTACGCACTAAATTCTCCCAGACGATTCACAATCCATGGAAAATAATTGTTCACTACTGTTAATTCAGGCGAATATTTTATGTTTATGGGCCAAATCCAAAACTCAGAACGAATAATATTTCAATTGTTAAACTTGTGAAATGTCTGAAAATAATGCAAGTCATTGCCGTTACAATTGGCAAATATTCACCAACCCTTTGATTTGTACCAAAAAGTACCACATCCAACGGGAAAGAATCAGTAAAGAAGGCCCTTGATGTAGAATTACTTACTACCTACATTTCTATACAAGGTGTCTGTGAAAGGTTAGGAAAGGTTAGGAAAAATGGCCAAAATAAGTCGATTGAGACAAATATGCCTTATGCAAATATTGCTGGTTTCAAAGATACAGGGCGTTCAATGTTTAAATTTTATTTTGAAATTTTTCAACAATTTTAAAAACTATCAGAGTATAATCAAAAAAAATTGTCACTATTATGTTTTTTGACACGACAAATAAGAATGAACTAATTTTCACGTTGCTTGTATAGGACGTCAGTTATGCCCTATTCCGTTGATATACAGCGGATTTTTTTTTGTCTTTAGAATTACGGACATTGTGTATTGAAAACATAAAAGAACGTCCTTCTTTTCATAAAAAAGTTACTCTTTTTCGTTAACGATGGTTATCGAGATATTTTCATTAAAATTTGTTATATAACACTCTATATGCAACGTTGATGACATCAATTTTTATTTTATTAACAATGATAATATTGATAACAAAGATTATAAAATCTCTGAAGATAAATACAAAAGTTCACCTAGGAAAAACCTTTTACGTTTAAAACTATAAATAGTGATACTATATTAAGACTTATTTATAAAATTAAACCAAAGTCTGTAAGTTTAGACGGCATATCAATTAAGATACTTATTATAGTAAGTACACACTTAATTCATTATATGACACATATAATTAACACAGCAATTTTTACTTCGACATTTCCATCAGCTTGGAAGCATTCCACTATTTTACCGCTTGCAAAAATATCTACTCCATCAGAAATTTCACATTTACGTCCTATAAGTATACTGCCGGTTATGTCAAAGATCTTGGAAATGGTTATATATAAACAGATCAATGAATATGTTTTAGCACATAATATTATTCCTCCAATTCAATCAGGGTTTAGATCAAATCACAGCACTGTTACAGCTTTATCTCAAGTAGTCGATTATATACTTCGTAATACTGATAACTGCAAAGTCACCTGTTTAATTTTGTTAGATTTCAGTAAGGCGTTCGATACTTTGGACCATAAACTATTATGTAAGAAATTAAACTATTTTGGGTTTGATACACGGTCCACCGCTCTCATAGAAAATTTTCTTTATTCTAGAACTCAAAGGGTACATCTAAAATCCAAAGTATCTAAACCATTACCTGTTCAATATGGAGTCCCACAGGGGTCTATTTTAAGCCCTTTGCTATTTTCTATATATATTTCAGATTTTTATGAAGTTGTTTCTTTTTGTAATATACATCACTATGCAGACGATACTCAATTATATTCTGGTTTTAGTTTCGACGATCGCAGAGATGCTAATACTAAAATCAATCAAGACTTTACTCAATCACTTTATAAGTTATCTCTTGAGCAGAGATTAAAATTAAACCCAAATAAGTCGCATGTTTTATTGTTTGGCCCTAAACAAAGGAGATTAGCAGTGGAAAAATCCTTAAAAATTATTTTAAACAATGATACATTGGATATAATTGGTGAATGCAAAAATTTATGACTGGTTCGATTCAGATCTACGTTTCACTATGCACATAAATCAGTTGTTAAAAACGTTTTATAATACTTTAAAACAACTATACCCACAAAGACAAGTGATGAATCAAAATTTAAAACTACAATTATGTGAATCATTAATTATTTCTAAATTATCTTATTGTGATGTTGTGTATGGTCCAAATCTATTACAGATTGATAGATCCAGACTCCAGAGATTGCAAAATTCATGTATACGTTTTTCTTATGGTATCAGGAAATTCGATTACATAAGTCACAAGTATAAAGATGCTGGGTGGTTAAAAATCGTTGATATGTTCAAATATTATTTTATATGCTTTACATATAAAATACTCACCACTAGTACACTTACTTACTTATATAATAAATTAATTAAATTTGGTAATGTAAACAATAAGAGATCTTCACATAATAGAAATACCCTGGTAACCCCCAAACATAAAACTGCCACCTTTACTCGCAGTTTTTCATATTTAGCCCCAAAGTTGTATAATCAGTTACCAAATGGGATTAAAAATTTTGCTTTAATTAACTTCAAAGAAAGATTAAAATCACTTGTTGCAAACTTACACCTTTAATATACGTTGTATTTTATTACTGAAATTTGGATATCAATGATTTTTTTATCTGGCTAATTTGAGATGGGCAAATATATAATTTGTGTAACAGGAGCACATGACTTAGAGGCAAATACATTTATTGTTATGTAATATTCTTAAGGTTAAGTTGAAAAGCAGCTGTAGCTGAACTTCACCTGTCATTCCACTTGTTCTTTTATTTTTGTATGTTTGTATGTAATGTTTGTTATCAACTTTGTAATGGAATGAATAAAGACGATTATTATTATTATTATTATTATTATAAGTATTNCCATCTATGTTTTCTTTGTTTTGTTTTGTTATTGTTATATTTTTGACTACTATTTCATCTGATGGTGTAAACTACACTACTGTTTTGTACATTGCACTGTTATTTTGAAATAAAGTTGTGTTATTATTATTATTATTATTATTATTAAGTAGATATATTTAAATATATATCAGAAAGGTCCACAACCTTCAAATAGTGGGAAATATCTAATCTCTGCTGGCAGAATTAGCTAGTATTAATTATTCGCAAATTCCACTTCCGTGATAGTGTATAGTTTCTAGTATTTCTTAAACCTTTATTTCGTTTTGAACCGGAAATTTTTGGATAATTTTACGTAGATGATAGGTCTTCAATATTAATGACAGTTTGCTTTGTTAATTAGAGATTATATTCATATTCATATTACTCATATTTCTATCATCTATAAAACTCTTTTCATGAAAATTTTAAAGTGAGTTGCTAATAAATGAAGAAAAGGAGATACTTTTTTTAGAAGTAATTTTGAATGTTTCACGACACGCCAGTGTTTTTGAATGACTTAATAAATTTCCATAGTTTTTGCTTTTCGGAAGAAATAAAATGAAACCGTTTCGTAGATGAAGTGTCAATAAATTTCCTTGCCGCTTGTGTGCGGCTAAAGCTTTAATTGCAGCTTGACTATCAGAGAATACATACAGGGTGATTCACAACTTATCCAAAAAAAATTGGGAATAGATGCGGCATGAGAAATGGAGTCAATATTGTAAAAAAAATTTTTTGTAAAATCCTTATAGTTTCTAAGAAAAAAAATATTGAAGTTATAGCACATTAAACCACTACATAGCTGGACAACTGTAGTCTCTAGCGTCATTCGCATTACGCGTGGAGAGCCATGTGACTCCTAATACTGAAATCCGTCGTTGCGGTATTTTTTACCTGTTATCTGTGTTATTTACATCCGTTTTTTAGTAGTTAGTGTCAAAAATGGCTTCGGTGTATAGCAACTCAGAGTTGATGGATATCGTTTTAATTTAAGCAAACAAAATTAATAAGGGGACATTTTTTTTGACAGCTATCATATGGTTCAAAAATCAGTACCTATCCAGAATTTTGCTTTGTAATGTTTTTATTTATTTTAAAATAATAGATACAAATAATTATTTACCAGATATTTGTTCCGAGATTTCTTCTATTAACGCTAAATGTTTTTGAAATTCTGGCTGGAACTCTTCTCTTCGCAACGGAGAGAAACTAGGAGCATAATTATTACCTTTATTTTTCATTTCCATCAGATGTTTGTGTTTCATAAAATATATGTAATAATTTGATGAAATTTTGTTCTGATGAGCCCTAGTTTTACGTAAAAAAGATGGGATATTTTACTCCAAAATCTTTTGAATAGCTGCGAAAAGGTTTTCTTGATGCGGATTGATTCCAGTTTTTTTCAGTAAATATGGCAAATACTTTAAATTTTTATGAGACATAAGAATGTCCCCTATTTTGGTGCAAAAATTACATATACTATGCTTTAAATTAGTTTTTTAGTTGTTCACTGCCATGATTTAATTGTAAACAATTAGAAGCTAGAGAAAATGACTGTCAATGTGACGTATAACGAAGACGATTTTGACATCACAAGCCTAAGCCTACTTGATTGTAGTTATGTTTTTTTAAGAATCATTGATATATTGCTATAGACATCGGGTTTCCACAAAAACTTACTTTCCTTCTATTTTAGTAATAATAAGTGAATTGTGTTGCAAAGATAAATATTTTAATTAAAAAATGAAATGCCTTTTTTATTACTAAATTGAAAGGAATGTTTTTTTTATGTTTTAATAAGAATCTTTGATAAACTGCCATAGACATCGCTTTTCTACAAAAACATACTTTCCTTCTATTTTAGTAATACTAAGTGAATTGTATTGCAAAGGTAAATATTTGCGGTAGAGTTCCACACAACCTAAAACAAAACAAGAAAATAATTTTAGCGGTTCAATATTTTTTTTGCTTTTTTTTTGTCAAATAATCTAAAAGTATGTAATTTACCTTAACGACAGATTCTTTGTAATCATCAGAATTTTTCGTTTTCATATTAAACGCATAATCTTCAAAAATTGATGCTAACGCAGTCATCGATATTGTTGGATCTTCAACATTGTAGGATCTTTCCGTACAAAAAACTAGAAACTGCCTCCATACGCTTAATTTCGACTTCTTCGTATTTTGGCGAGTTAAATTTGCCACTTCTGCTTTCATGTTTTCGGAATTTTCATTTCCAAAACGAGCCATTCATGTCATGCACCACAAAACAATGTCTACCTGTCAAGCCAACTTTATTTTGGCGAAATAAGTTTCCAAATGAAACATGTCAAATTTTTAAAATAAATTTTGGTTGTAAAATTTTCGTATGGAATCCCCCACGTCCTTGAATTCAGAAGAAAATTCCCTCGTCTGCGACTGGGGAAAATTTTCAAAAAATGCGTTCCTTCGGAAAAATTTCCAGAAATAATTCAAGCACTGGGGAGATTATAAGTGATAATTTTTGTCGTGGATTTTGATTATTTGCATCTCTTATCTGTGCCTTGCACCTCCATAGATCTATTACTGGACTGAGCGATAGTTTTACCTAAATTCTCGTATTTTACCTGCGGTGCCGGGAGGTTAGTTTGCCCACTCGCCAGTGAAGAGGCGAACAGGATGATTGCACGTCTCCCTCTTCACGCCAACTTCATCGGACGCTTGAGTACGAGTACGCCGCCCTTCTCGCTCTTCCTCCATTGATGGCGAGATGCTTAGCCTTGGTATAATGATCCACGATCTATTCTTACCGCCTAAAACACACTTTAGACCTAGGGATGCTATTGATTTTTGAGGCACTTTGCACTATTGGTTTGTTTGGCACTGCGAGTCTGATACTTGTTTCTGTTTCACTGTTTTTTTGGCTTTGCCTGAGCTCTAAACGTTTGTGATTTCTCCAGAAAGTACCAGGAGCTTCAATAGTTTGTAGTGTGAGAGCTTGTATCCCTTAGGATCTTCGTCGCAGTGTCAGAAACTCCTGGACGCTATGGTCTACTAGAGCTTTGATCTAGGCCGTGAGCGTAGATTTCGTTAAAAGTTTTTTGGAAATTTTTAACACAGACTTGAATTTGTAAAAATTGTTGGATTTATTGAAATTTTGTTATCAATTTACAATAAACTAAAGCAATAGCGATAGCTCTATATAATGCAAAAGCAAAAATTTGGAGCGCACTAATGTTCTGGCCAGGTATCCATCCCTGGTTAACAAACTTCAGGGTACCCGAGTTGACGTTCGAACATATTCCAGGCTGGGTCCGCAAGTGTCCTGCAGTGGTTTTCGCGTTGAATTTTGAATTTCGCGTCCTTGAAAAACGCCTTCATGAATGATGGCCGTCTCCAAAGTGTTCCTGGATTGTAACTGATTTTGTAATTTTACCTATTTTAATTTCAAAAATCCGAACTGAGGTGGAATTTTTCACGCTTTTGCATGCTATTGGCGGTGTCTCCGCGGTCGGTCGTGTGCTCTATTAGCGTCGTCTCGTCTGCTACGGCTGATCTTTCGAAAAATTTCGAAACATCGGTAAAATTTGTGTATAGTTTGGGAAAGTTTCTTGAAATTTATTGGAAACTGCATTGAAAAAATCGAAATCCACGCAAAACTCGTACTAAAACAGTGTCTTTACTAGTCAAAGGATTAGTGATAACTGATATTAATATTTTATGTTGGTACTATATTCAATGCTATAAAGCCTCACCAAATTTTCAACTTTGCAAAAGATCAAGGTTTTAATAAACGCAGGGAGAAAACATTCGATTCCAATGCGCTCACGCATTTCTGTT
Organism: Anoplophora glabripennis; assembly: GCF_000390285.2. Lineage (NCBI taxonomy): Eukaryota > Metazoa > Arthropoda > Insecta > Coleoptera > Cerambycidae > Anoplophora > Anoplophora glabripennis. Next base: position 350,234 of record NW_019416767.1, read on the forward strand.
TTCAATTTTAAGAACCAAAGTACTTTTTTTTCTATAATAAATGCTAAAGTGTGCTTTATACAACTCAAATATAGAGATCAAGCAGTATTTTAACCGCAAGGGTAGATCTTTATCTACCCTTTAATAGTAGGGGAAATGTATATGAATATGAACTTTAACACACTGTACACTTAACTTTTACAGAAGTTTCTATTCTTGGAACAGAATTTTTTTCGCATAACAGTTTAACAGGCGTAGAACTGCGAGAATATATTCTATCACTGACTGTTTTCTTCAGTATTTCAGCTTTGGATACAGAGCTGCGGAAACACTGACCATTTCTGAATTCGGATACTTAAAAAAAAAATGGTAATTTTCTTAAGAACTTTCCTACAGAATGAATGATACACTTTTTCTATCAATATTTTTTGATGAAGAATTTCTGGTAAGCCATGTTTTTTAGGACGCATTCCAACACAATACCCAAAGAATTCACTCCATATTTTTTGTCGGTAATGTAAAACGACTTGCATAGTTTTGATGTCAATAAGTGGGATGATTATAATCGATTTCTGAAACAAATCCATTATTGTAAAATTAATGTAAAATCAAAAAAAATATTTATAAAAATTCCACCTTCATGAAATCCCATGATATCATTAGGTACGAGTGGAAGTGTGGCGGAAATCCCGTAACCTCAGTACGCAGTCGATCACTGCAATTAAATTTTTCAAAAAGCACAATGCAGTCGATTTTAACAAAAGATCTGCATCTGCATCCATTCAAGATTCAGCTAACCCAGGAATCGAAACCAGACGACAATTTAACGCACCGGACATTCGTTGATTGGAGAATCAACGAATTGGGCGATGATTTTGCTTAAAAAATCATCTTTAGCGACGGGTCGCATTTCCATCTTAGTGGGTATGTGAACGAGCAAAACTGTAGAATCTGGGTCAGAGACAATCCTCAGGACATTTAAGAAGGACCACTGTATATCCAAAAAGTGACAGTGTGATGTGAATTTTACTCTAGTGGGATGATTGGTCCATTCTTTGTTGAAAATGAGACTGGAAACGCAGTGATTGTCAATGGAGAACGATATCGAGAGATGTTATTGAACTTTTTGTCGCCTCATTTGGATGGAATGGATTTGGATTACATATGGTTCCAGCAGGAAGGTGTCACTTCCAACTATCCAGTTGTTACGGCAGAAATTTACTGGACAATTCATGTCACGTGACTATAAATTAACTGGCCAGAAATTTGGGGGAATTAACAACGGAATTCAGTCGTAGGTATGCGAGATACAGAATTTTTTTAAAAGAAGTCGAGTATGTCGAATGAGTGGAGAACATCTGTCCATCCGATATCCTCTATCATATTTAATGGCAATGCCTACCCTTTAAAAACACTGCAAACTTTTTAAATGATAAAATCTTTTTTCCTCATATGAAATCCTGCGTGCATATTGGGACACCCTTATTTTACTTATGGGAAATCCTCGCAGTTAACATATGATATATTTTATGATATATGACCGCCTAATGATACACATAAATATTTATCGGAAATTACAAGTCAACATAAATCTGATTATGCTCAAGTTCAAAATTCTGTGGAAGTAATTCAGTACTTGGAATAAATATTCTTATATTGTAGTAGAGATATGAACTTAATGGTAAACATAGATAACTGTTGATATATATAATAAATAGAATGCCAAAGGTCAAATGTCTTTTACTCGTAACTGGTACCGAAATCGCCGTCTCAAAAATACTTTTGTTTTTCTACCAATTGCGATATATACAAATTCTTTTGTTTGAATAAGTTTCTCTTGAGTTTGGAAATTTTATCAGAAATATTGTAATGTAATGATTTTAAATCAGTTTGCAGTTCATTTAATAGAACTACATCAACTTGATTGAAGTGCAAATAAAATGCAGATAACGGTTTTCGTAGTAGATCTACCAAAAATGGAGACATATTTTTTTTATCATAATACCTTGGCTACACTTTTTTTGGTTTAAAATATTGATATAATTGAACTGAGTTGAAATGTGACATTTTTATAGTCAAGGAAAATGAAAATTCAGCAATCAATTTGTCATGATTAATATAAAAAATATGGAACACGAAGATAAGCTCTTAGACCGATCAAAATAACTCATTTAGAGGGAAAAAAAAGAAAATTGTTACCTGGACTTGTATAAGTGGAAATGGTAAAGGGGCTTATGATAAACGAAAACAAAAATAAATGCGTGAGCAGGGGCGGCGGAGGGTTGATTTGGGAGGTTGAAAAGTTATGAAAAATTGTATCATTGGGATTTCTGGCGGAAGTTGACGTCAAACAAGTAATCAGTTTTTGAATGTTTTTTAATTTAAACAAATTATCAACAATAACTGAAAAATACATTGTTGCAAGTCATTTTTAATTTTTTTGCATTTTTGAGCATGTTTTTGAAATGTTATTATAGATTTTTTTATTTCACCAAAAAGTATATGTCACAACGAAATCAAAGTTTATTGAAAATTTCAAAAGTTACAGCAAAAAAAAAAACATTTTTAATTCTCAACTTCAAGAGCTAATATAACTCTACAGGGTGAGCCCGGAGGAAAAAATTTTATATGAACTTGTGACATTATTTTCTCATTATCTATCCATATCCGAGAGATTACCCACCATTTCCGGGACACTCTGTATAATATATAATCAATAGCCTACAAATCTCGTGAAAAATTACACCAATCAGCAACTAGTGATACAAAATGTTGTCTTTTACTGTAACCTTGATCTTACTGTTTTAATAATATTTAATTTTACTAGAATTTAATTGCCAAAGCGAAGGAAATAAAATTACTGCTGCTAACTTGGCTTGTAATGACTTATGAAAGCTCCGTATATAAAACGAACGAAGATTAAAACTCACTTAGTTCTTGTAAGTAAAAAGATAAATATGAAAATGAAATAATAAATAAACACTAAGTCGACATAAAAGTGTTTTCTTAATTTCTGGCATTTACTTCGTATTGGAAAATTTGTTTAAAATTGGTCTGCTCCTTCTTCTTCGTCTAGTGGTTGGTTCTAATCAAGTCTTATAGCACCGCGGCCTTATTATGCCTATTGTGCGTCCCACTACTCAACCCCATTCACCAAGAAGTTTTGTCCTTTTTACAAAGTCCAAACAAATTAGGTATGTTTTTCTATTAATTATTTAAACATTTAATTCTATTCCAAATAGGGTTTTCTCAGGAGCGTCATTCTACACATGCAAATCCTGGAATATGCAGAGAAGTTTCATCCTCCGAGTCACATCTTCGGTAGACCGGACTGTCTATAAGCTTTTACAGACCTTTCCTGACAGTGTCCCGTTATAAGTGCCGTCACTTTCCTGAACCGAATTTTATTCAAGCTCAGCAACCCATTCGTTATTTCTTTCAAACGACACTCCATAAGTTCCTTCGCATGGCGTTGCCCTGGCCTTGAAGCCCAGTATTTCCTGTGTTCTGGGTCAGTCCATTTGCCCAGAGCCCCCTGACCATACTGGAAGATGTATTACAGAAGGGCTCCGGGTCAATGAACTCTGTTTCTTGACTGTCAGATAATATACTTATATGTATATGAGCTAATGTTTATAACCTGTACGTACATTCTCTGCTAAACACCTCATTATCGCAAAAATTTATGCTTGAAAGCTCCCTATCTGGGTCTGAGTGCATATATTCCTGCACCCGTCCCTCTGACCATTTTGGAGCCATCCGTAAACTATACCATGCTCCATCATTCCAAACTTTTCCTCTCATGCTTTGATCCTCTATTCGAGTTTAAATTGACTTGCGAAAGTAAAACCTTGGAACCATCTTATCGGATACCATCTCCAGAATTGGTTCCGACATAGATGTGTCCATAATCCTGGAATGGGGACTATCTCTCCACTCGTTATTGTTCCTGACTCAGTATGCTGCTAACCACGCCTCTTTTTCCACCACTAGAGGAAATGGTTGTAGATTTAGCATGACTAAGTTGGTCTGCTTAGTAATGAACAATGTTTTTTTATATCCGACAATTCTGTTTATTCTACTATCAATCAAAGACAAATAAATTTGCGCATATAGGAATATGATGTAATTACAAAAATAAAAAAGTTTGTCGGAAAAACTTACTAAACAAGAACATCATTGCCAACAATTATCTACTGTTGTACTAGAACTTGGTGACTACATGAAGATATCAGCAACAATGGAAAATATCTCCCTATTTATCGAATCGGAAGAAACTGTGTGTATATTTTTATAACTAATTCCTTCAAAATTTGACTTCAGGATATTTGAACGCCTATGGATTACCTATTACATTCTGTCTTGGAAAAAAATTGCTGCCATCATACATGAATAAAATTACTTTCGCTTATTATAAGAGAATTTTTAAAGATTTAAATCATAAATATATAGATGAAAAACAACTTTAAGAATATTTTTAACTTAAATATATAGTGGTTTGAGCTTTTAAGTTAAAAAAAACTTAGGTATGGAAAATGATACCTACAATATTATGTTTTGGAGATGAAAGATGTCTTTTAGCTATGTACAACCGAAATGTGCAACTATTAAAAGAAACCTTTTGTTTTCAGATGCAAAAGGAAATATGGACGATATTATTACTGGCGGCAGCAGTAGATGTTCACATTGTGGCATCTATTTACGTTTCCCCTTACGACTTAATGAAGTGCTCATATGGAGAAAGAGGCTCTTTGACTGCTACCTGCATTAATGCCACGGCAGGCTACTTTAAAAGCACCCCCTATAGATTTGATCAGTTGGACGAAACACTGAGATGCGTAAATTGTTCTATAAAGACAATGGATACTGGCACATTCGACATATCTGGAAATCAAATAAAAAATCTCGATTTAACCAGTAGCCAGATCGAGTTAATAAAACAGAAGGCCTTCATCGGGCTGATCTTCTTAGAAAATCTCTACTTACCTCATAACAAAATAAGATCTATATATCCTGGAACATTTACGGGGGTGAAAAAAATTAAACATATCGATCTGTCATATAATCAAATTAGCATACTTTCGGACGATGGATTCTTGGAACTACTGAATTTAGAAAAATTAAATTTGGAGCACAGCTACATTCACACGATTTCTCCAAGGGCATTCAATGGATTAGTTCACCTGAAACAACTATACCTAAAAAGTAACCTGATAAGTGAAGTTAAAGATGCCTTTAGCAACTTAACCTCACTCGAAGTTTTAAATTTGGAGGATAATCAAATTGTTGCTTTAAATAGCACTGAATTTTACAATTTAACTGCACTTTTAGAGTTGAATCTTGCTAATAACAAATTAAAAAATCTAGTCATCGAGTTTGCACCTCAAAGTGTGTTAAGAAATCTTTTCCTACAAAACAATTTCATTGATATTATCGCATCAAATTTCCTGAAAGGGTTGCACACTCTTGAAAGCTTGGATTTAAGCCACAACCAAATAAGCGAAGTAAACCGGAAGACATTGCAGAATTTATATAACTTGCATAAGCTGAATATTTCCTACAATAAGTTAACCAAATTTCAAACTGGGACGTTCTCGGGATTGCCTCAAATGGAATTACTGAACTGCTCGCACAATTCCATCGAAGAAGTTGAAATTACTGGAGTTTTTTCCCTTCACAGCCTTCACGCTTTGGATCTCTCTTACAATAAGTTGTCTGATTTAGACTACGTTGGATTAATTTCCAGGCTTCCCAGGCTTTCTTATTTAAAATTGGAGAATAACGTGTTGCCTTGTTATTTAGAAACCGAAATGGACGAATATTTCGCTGAAGATAACTTCAAATATGTCCTTTACGACAATAGTGTTGGGTCTATGAAATGTGTCGATACACCAAACAAAATGAGTCGGCCACTAATTCCTGATAAATTTTTCGAAGAAAAACCTGTTCAAACAGGTGCTAGTGGTACAGAAATCACAACATTTGTTTTAATTAGTATCGTTGCGGTCTGCATTGCGTTTTTGTTTTACTTACAGTACCGTACTTACCAACAATTAAAATATTCTTCGTCTCAGAGAACTACATCGGTTGTTAACTTGCTATCAACAGACTTAGAAAACAGGGAATAGAGAACTGACTGATAGTTTTGTACAAAAATTTGATACACTAAAGAAATTATCGATTTTATATAAGTTGAAAGCCAAAGAATTAAAATAATCTGCTTATGTAAACATTTTATTTAAAAATTGATACACCACATTATTAAACTGTAAATAAACGGTCAATAAATATTTGTTTTTTACACAACCAGTTTATCATTAGTATACTATACTGTAATTTTTTCCTTTTAATTTATTTTCTATTTTTTTATATTTAATTTTGGATTTAATTAAAACGTACCTACTTCATATTTAAACACAAGTCGTGTAATCAATAATCATATTATCTAAAAATCATAAACCTAGTTTAAAAGTATTTACTTTCGACATTTCCTAAGCCATTTTTCTTTTAGGGCAAATTTAAAAATAGTAAACCTTAACAGTAAAAATACACCAATTAGTGGACTCAAGATAGCTTAAAATTATTTCGAAATAATTATGGGAAGCATGGATTTTTCTAAAACCTTTTGAAATTACTTAGATAAGTATTAGAAAAAAAGTTATAAACTTATTTTTGTACGCTAATTGTTTTTTAATTGTTTAAACAATAATAAATAGTTTTTTTTAAGAACATTTAAAATAATTCAATGTATTTTAAATCGAATTCTTTCAAATTGACAATATAGGGGCTTTCGATGTCGCTGAACAAGAATATAAAGTCGGAAAATGAATAATTCAAAATGGCTGATCCAATATGGCCGACTATTTTAAACAATTTATTTAACAATTTTCGATTTTAAATCAAACTCGCTTATATTTGTAATATTGGGGTTTTTGAGGTCGCTAAACTAAATGTGATGTCGAAAAATGAAAATTCAAAATGACTGATCCAATATGGCCGACTATTTTAAACAATTTATTTAACAATTATTGATTTTAAATCAAACTCGCTTATATTTGAAATATAGGGGTTTTTGATGTCGCTAACCAAGAGTATGATGTCAAAAAATGAAAATTCAAAATGGCTGATCCAATATGGCCGACTATTGTAAACAATTTATTTAACAATTATCGATTTTAAATCAAACTCGCTCATATTTGTAATATAGAGGTTCGAAAAATAAAAATTATAAATGGCTAAAGAGGTTTTATTGAAAATATATTTTATTTTTTAAAAACAAATTACAAATAGTACCTTAAAGAATATTTGAAGTGTTCAACGTAGTACTGATGTTCAATCGGTGGAAGAATTTGTATAGGTAACTATATACAATCTATTGAATTTAGGAAAAATATTATTGTAATTATTAAAAATGTTAAATTGCTTTAAGCCAATAAAATTGAAAAAAAACACTGATTTTAAATACAAAATTACAAGATCAAAATCAACGTCCCCTATTATTTATTTATTTATTCATTAATTATTTTAAAAACGGATCAATATTCATATACAAATATTAAACTCATACATTTACAGGTTTAGCATAAAAGAAAACGAATATAAATACCTTAAATGCAAACTGAAGATTATTTGTAATATTAAGAAATAATGTTACATTAAAGAATTACGAGAGTATAACCTCAAAATGGAAATATGTGAATAATACACTTTTTAACACACTGATAACTGCAGCTTACTGGAAAACATAACAATCATATTCTTATACCAATAATAATAATAATTATTTAATTCTTATAAACGAAAAACGCTTTTAAAATAAATAAAACTGTAAGTAACAAAAAAATATTTGGTATGCTCACTGCTTAGCTTCGTCACCCAAACTGACAAGAAGGCTATTGTATATATTTCTTAGACTCATATCTGTGTCTACATCAATAAGAGAACTTATATAGACAATTTCAGATACAAAATATACGTTTTAAAAATGAATATTAAATCAATTTATCTAAAAACGTTATATTTTTGCTGTTATAACAATTTTCCACTTATTACTATAAATAAAAACATTTTTCGCTGGATTTACTTTTTTAAGGTCTTAACTTAATTCTTTGATGGTTTATTAAACAAAATTTTTTTTTTGGACTTTATGTAACAATAAATTTCACGGATTTTTCATGAAATATTTTAATTTTTTGTTATTTTATGTTTTTTAAACTATTATTTAATTTAATTTTTTAAGAAAAATAAAATGCACCATCTTAAAGTAGAGAGTTTAAGCTTTAAAAAGTGCTCTCATACAATTTTAATATGATATTTACAACTATAGTTTTTGATCTATAAAGTATGGCCTAAAAAGTCAAATTTGTGATTTTTTGAAATTATTGAATATGTTGGGCTCAATATTTTTCAAATTAAATTTTTAAGATTTTTTCCATATCGCTCACTGTTTCAAATGTTATTTGAAGAGAAATCTGTGAGTTACATATACAGGGTGTCTCACATTTAAATAGCAGGACTTCAGGAATCAGTAAAAGACCTCATTTTGAGTCTAAAAGTTCCTATAGATATGAGTCCTAAAACGCTTCGTTTCTGAGATACAGGGCGTTCAATTTTATTTTTGTTTTATTTATTTATTTTTTAACTAAATAACCGCTGACAAAAAAATCATCATGTTGCGGCGAAAGACTTAGTATTTGAGGGCAAATAATTTGACACAGAAAATCATCGCATATTAATTCCAGTGGTGGAGATAGAGGGGTCTCTATGCATATTTTTATAAAAAAAAGTATAGCCGATTTGATATTTTGCAAATGTTTTCGAAAAACATGAAAGAGCATTCAATTTTACCCAGAAAAGGCCCTCTTGTCCAATGTCGATAGGAGGTGGCGTTTTCAAGAAAAACCGAGAATACTGTTTAGAAGTCAAATAATAATTTTTAAACATTGTGTTACAACTAAATTAAATATGTAGTTCAAAAATTCGGTTAAAATTGTTTTTAATTAATTAAATGAAAATAAATACAAAAATAAATAACGAAAATCATATTACATCAAAGTAAATGTTCGAAATGTAAACCATTTTCTTCGATACATAACTGACACCGACGCTGAATAGAACGTCTCATTTGAATTAAGTTATTGTCTCTGATTTCACTGCATGCGTTCCGAATCCGAGGAATAAGTCCATCCCTTGTGTCCACAGTAGTGGTATAAACTCTCTAATAAAACCCCAGAGGAAAAAATCTAGGGGTGTCAGATCAGGGGATCGGGGAGGCCATGCAACGATACCCCCGCGCCAATCCATTTTTGGGGAAAGTGGGTGTTCAACCAGTTCCTGACATTTCGGCCAAAATGAGCTGGACAGCCATCAAGTTGAAACCATGCTCGCATTCTTAAATTCAGAGGAATTTCATCCCACATGTTGGCACTCTCGGTCTCTAAGAACTCTAAGAAATTCGCAGAATTCAGTCGTTGAGGTAAGATGTAAGGGCCGAAAAGACAATTGTTATAAACGCCGAGCCAAATATTAACACTAAATTCGTGCTGAAAAATTCGTGGTTTGATTGCATGCGGTAAACCCTGAACAGGTTGTAAGTGGTAGGGATGTCTATGATCTCGTCTTAATGTTCAGAAATAGTGCACCTGGAAACACCAATAATCCTGGAAATTTTTCTGGTACGAAACGTTGATGAACATTAATAAAAACGTGTGGATGCGGCTGTCTTCTATTAGGAAATCGTCTCCGATATTCCCTAGTAGCTTCTGCCGAGTTCCCTTTGGCAAACCCGTATATGAAGTGAATATCTGCGTATTCTTGGTTCGTAAACTTAAACGGCATTTTGAATTTTGCAATTTTTTTTAATACTCTACACACAATTAGAAACCATAATAAAATAAGCGCAAATGTCAATATTAGAATGACATTTCAAGTCTGATTTGATTTCTAAACAGTATTTTCGGTTTTTCTTAATTTGACTTCTAAACAGTATTTTCGGTTTTTCTTGAAAACGCCACCTCCTATCGACTTTGGACAAGAGGGCCTTTTCTGGGTGAAATTGAATGCTCTTTCATGTTTTTCGAAAACATTTGCAAAATATCAAATCGGCTATACTTTTTTTTATAAAAATATGCCTAGAGACCCCTCTATTTCCACCACTGGAACTAATATGCGATGATTTTCTGTGTCAAATTATTTGCTCTCAAATACTAAGTCTTTCGCCGGAACATGAAGATTTTTTTTGTCAGCGGTTATTTAGTTAAAAAATAAATAAATAAAACAAAAATAAAATTGAACGCCCTGTATCTCAGAAACGAAGCGTTTTAGGACCCATATATGTAGGTACTTTTAGACTCAAAATGAGGTCTTCTACTGATTCCTGAAGTCCTGCTATTTAAATGTGAGCCACCCTGTATTTATTTTAAAAATTAAAAGAACGGCAGCTATTTTATTATTATTGCACAAAATTATAGAATGACGTAACTTTGTATATGTACTATATATTTTTTTTTCTCAAGTTTAAAGACATACAATTTTGATAGCCGGATGACTCTTCTTTCATTTAAATTTTTGTGAGGTCGATTCGATCAATTAGATTAAAAGTTATAACAAATTTAGTGTAGCGCGCTCGGGGCCGGGCGTTCTTCGAGAGCTATACTTGGGGGCCGCCAGTCCCATTTTTCCTACGTTAGAAAAAAAATTCTACAGCCTTCAATTCACATTTTAGAAAAAAACTTTATTAACATTTTTTATGTAAAATTTTCTGTTCTTTCGAATGGCGCAGTTAATTTTTTTTGAAAATTATATTTTTTTACATATAAAATCTAGCTCTGCGGACCTAGTAGGTCCATGGCTTGGTTGACTTTCTTTCTCCACTTGTTTCTATCCTTGCCTTTTCTTTCCACCTGACAATTCCCAGTTGTTGTAAGTCCCTCTCCACCTCAGATTTCCATCTTGTTTTCGGTCTTTCTCTCCTCTTCTTACCGCCAATTGTTCGTTCCATTACCATTTTTGGTATCCTTGTCCCTAGCATTCTTTCAATATGTCCCATTCATCTTAATCTTTGCGCTTTTATCACACTCACTATTATTTTTTTATACATTTTGCAAAAACTGGAATTTTGCAACTAATTTGTTAAATAAATAATTTAGCGTACACTCTACAGCTGGTTTTATATATTGTTTCTGACAACTTTACAAAGCGAAAAATAAAAAGTTCTCTCTTCCAGCAATTTTCGCGAAGTCAAAATCTATCTTGACTCCACTAAATATAATTTTATCCACACTAAATTTTAAACTAAGTTTGGTTAGAACAAATCTTAACTAATAGTTAAAAAAGTTAATAATAACTGTGGTATGATAAAAATAAAAAAAGACTAGTAGTGTTCATAATCTTGTGTCAGGTATTTACTTTTTCAGCATAGTGTTCAAGGTAAGTAACACTTGTGTGGGAATGTTTACAAATGCTAATTGAACTGGCTACCACCAATACAGTTAGACTATGTTGGATGCCAGAAGACAAAGGCATTGACGGAAATGAGAAAGCAGGTGAACTTGCTAGGAAAGGATCCGAAATAGAGTTCATTGGTCCGGAGCCCTTCAGTGGTACATCTCCCAGCGTGATCAGAGGGACTCTGGGCAAATAGACTGATTGTGAGTCAGAACGTAGAAAATAATGGGCTTCAAGGCCAGGCCAAAGCCATGTGAAGGAACTTATCGAGTGTCCTTTGCAGAAAAGAACGAATGAGTTGCTGAGTTTGAATAAAATTGAGATTAGGAAAGTGACGGAACTGTCACTTTAGAAAACATCTATACAAGCTAAGACTTGTAGACAGTCCGGTCTGCAAAGGCTATGACTCGGCCGATGAAAGTTCTAAACAAAAGTCATACTACACATCATGTACCTAAATTACCCGTTTTCGAGATATCGAACTTTAAAATCATTTTCTTATAGATTATATAAAAATATTTTTGTCCATTAGGTTTATAGTCCATCAAGTTACCTTTGAAAGTTTCTAGCTCCATAACCACGCTGCATCGTTCTTTTGTCTAATGGTGATTATATTGACAACACATGTCAAAAATATACAGGGATGGCCAGAAATACGGAATAAAATTCATATCTTTTGAGTGAGTTAATTTTTTTAAAACGCCGAAACACGTTAACTGATTTTGATTTTTTCCCATCTTTCGGTTATATAATAATTAATTTTTCTTCAACCCCCTAACCCCCAGCTACCCCTACTTTTTTTTCAAATGGAAACATAAGGCATGAGGGGGCTCGTTGAAAAGCTTATAGAAAACTGAATCCAGCCATACCAAATAAACAAGTTTTATTTTTTCAATAGGAAGGTTTTTAGGGTTGTATAAAACACCTACTTACCAAGTGAAATGAAATTTAATTATCTTCAGTGTTATCCTTCATGAATTTGCACAGAATAAAATAAAGAATTTGAAACTGTACTTATCACTGCTAACGCAAGAAAGATATATTTTTTATGTTACGTTTTTTTGGTACCACTTACTTGCCAGGCTTTCTGGTTAATTTTTCGCTTTAGTTGTAAATTGGAGTTTGAAACGTTACTATTGTGTCAAAATCAAGTTATTTACTGAATTGCAATGGTATTGTCGGAAAGGCAACGCATCGAAATCTTGATATTGCTTGGATGTGGAGACAAAATAAGAAGTCAGGCTGAAGTGCGCGATTTATTTAATGCGAAATATCCCGAAAACCAAATCTCGCAAGGGACAGTTAGTAAAATATTTCACAAATTTGAGGAACACGGTACAGTACAGACTTTGCCCAAAACTGGACGGGCACGTGCTTTGAATGAAGAAAAGAAATTAGACATTGCATTAGAACTTGTTGAAAATCCTCATACTTCAACTGTTTCATTGGCCCGCAATCACGATGCTTCTCGAACTGCAATTCGAATGTTTCTGAAACAAGAGAAATACCACCCCTATAAGGTATGTCTTGTCCAAGAGCTTTTGGAAGACGATTATGATAGGCGATTACAATTTTGTGAGGAAATGATGAGACGGTGTGACGACAATAATGGTTTTCAACGAGACGTACTTTTTTCGGATGAAGCTACGTTTTATTTAAATGGAGTGGTTAACAGGCACAACTATCGCTTTTGGTCCCAGGAAAATCCACACTGGACATGCGAATCGCATACGCAGCATCCACAAAAAGTTAATGTATGGGCAGGTATCATCAACAACAGAATCTTGGGCCCATTCTTTTTTGAAGAAAATCTTACTGCCGCACGCTACCTGGATTTCCTAACATTTGACCTGATACCTGCTCTAGCTGTGATTTTCCCTCATGAAATTGATCCAGATATACCGAATGAAAGAATTTGGTTCCAACAAGATGGCGCTCCCCCACATTTTGGTATTGATGTTCGAAGATACTTAGATGAAATGTTTCCAAATCGCTGGATTGGTAGACGGGGTACAGTTGAATGGCCGCCAAGATCCCCCGACTTAACACCCCTGGATTATTTTCTTTGGGGATATTTGAAAGAAAGAGTCTACCAGGACAGACCGGATAATATTGAGAATTTAAAGAACAAGATTAGGGCGGAGATGCATAATTTACCAGCTGAAGTCATTCAGAATGCTGTGGACAGCTTTTACTATCGTCTTGGAGAATGCCAAATAGTGAATGGAGGACATTTTCAGCATTTGCGACATTGAGTTTATTTTTGTAAATTATCTAGTTGTTTCAATTTCTAAATGAAAAAAAACTTGTTATTGAAAAAATAAAACTTGTTTATTTGGTATGGCTGGATTCGGTTTTCTATAAGCTTTTCAACGAGCCCCCTCATGCCTTATGTTTCCATTTGAAAAAAAAAGTAGGGATAGCTGGGGGTTAGGAGATTGAAGAAAAATTAATTATTATATAACCGAAAGATGGGAAAAAATCAAAATCAGTTAATGTGTTTCGGCGTTTCAAAAAAAACTCTAATACTCATTCAAAAGATATGAATTTTATTCCGTACTTCTGGCCATCCCTGTATTTAGTGTGAATAATTTTCTCGCAAAAATGGAACGTTTAAGTGAAACCGAGCGTATTGAAGTTTTAGTGATCATAGGATATAGTGATAGAAGACGAAGTTGTGATGAAGTAATGGATATTTTTCATTAATTTCATCCCGATCGGGAATGTATTTCTAAATTCCATTTCAAAAACATTGCATCATTTTCATGAAACTGGAGGTGTTACAGATCGACAAAAAAGAGGAAGACCAATAAGCGTTACAAATAAAGAAAATTCTTTGAATGTCGTGTTAGATATGGTGGAAAACCTACGACACGAAATTTATTCGGAAATAATATACAGGGTGGTCCGTAAGTAATGGTCCATAGAGAATACTAGATTTTTTACTTCAAAATATTACGATTGGAGCCAATATGCCTTAATAAAATGTTGATAACAAAAAAGATACAGGGTGTCAAAGTTGGAAATTAAAAATTGAATTTTCGTAATAATTATAATATTTTTGAGTGTATGAACGTGAAAATTTAGGGGTAGATGTTTTTGTATACGAGAAATCATAATTTGTTATCTATTTCGATGTATCTTCTAGAGGGCGCCACATACGCCGTGTTTATGACGTAAATACGAGCATAATTTTTTTATCCACAACGTTAACGCTTCTTTTTTTTAAAAATCTTAAACCTACATTATTTTCGTGAAAAAATGGTATACTTGTCATTAGCTCTAGAAATTGTCCGTTTTCAAGAAAAACGCATTTCAACAATCTGCTGCATGTTTCATTACAGGAAATTTTATCGTAGTGTGCGACAATGCCAAGACAGTTTTGACAATTAGAAAAAATCATTGTGACAGTTAGCAATTATTTCAAATTGTATTTATTAATTTTTGGTAAAAATCAATTAAGTATTTAAAAGAAAATAACGAATTATGCCGAGACATAATAATTTCTCGAATTTGGAAATGAGAGATATGACGGTTGTTTATTGTCAACAAAATTTCAATGGACGTGCTGCGCAACGTGAATATTGCCGAAGATTTCCAAACAGATTGCAACCTGGTAAACGACTGTTTCAAAATCTATTCAGAAACTTAGGCGAAAGTGGTTCATTTCGTCCTAAACGTGATAATTTAGGTCGACCAAAAATGATTACGCCTGACCAGGAAGACGAAATACTAATTCGCATTGCAGATGATCCACAAACTAGTTCAAGACGATTAGCTGCAGCCACGGGAATTAATAAAACATCAATTTTAAAGACATTACATGAAGAAAAATATCATCCATATCATTTTACACCAGTTCAAAATTTATTACCTGTCGATCTTCCTTCAAGATATCAATTTGCAAGTGATATTCGGAACAAGCAGAATACTGACTATACATTTGTCAACAGAATATTGTTTACAGATGAAGCGACATTTACTCGCCGAGGTATTTTCAATTTAAGAAATAAGCATTGTTGGGAAGTTCAAAATCCTCATGTAACTCGAGAACGGCACTTTCAACATGAATTTAAGATTAATGTTTGGTGTGGGATCATTGGAAACCATTTTCTAGGTCCATATGAGTTGCCAGGAAATTTAAATGGTACAAGTTATTTAAATTTTTTAGAAAATAGCTTTGTTGATCTATTGGATGCGTTACCACTGAATTTGAGGCAAAATATGTGGTTCATGCAAGATGGCGCTCCGCCACATTTTACTCATCAAGTAAGAACATATCTAAACCAACACTTTCCTGAACGTTGGATTGGCCGTGGTAGTATATTTCCTTGGCCGCCACGTAGTCCAGACTTCAACCCTTTAGATTTTGGTGTATGGGGCACAATGAAGGAAATTGTTTATAAAAACACTATAAATACTCGCGTCCAACTTTGGCAAGAAATTAGTAATGCCTCAACTTTTTTTGATCCAATGGTATTATTTAATATTAGACGATCTTTCATAAATCGTATGGACAAGTGCATCGAGGTGAATGGTGGACATATTGAAAATTTACTTTGAAACATTTCCTATTTTTCCTTAGGTACATATTCAGTTTTTTACTTGTTAAACGCTTGATAAAATCATAGTTTTGTTTAATTAAATTTCTCCTTTAACTGGTTTTGTAAATAAAATTTATCAACTTGATAATTTGTATTTTAATGTGTACAAAGGGATAATGTTTAATTGTCAAAATTAATGTTTTCATTAGCGCACACTACGATAAAATTTCCTGTAATGAAACATGCAGCAGATTGTTGAAATGCGTTTTTCTTGAAAACGGATAATTTCTAGAGCTAATGACCAGTATACCATTTTTTCACGAAAATAATGTAGGTTTAAGATTTTTTAAAAAAAGAAGCGTTAACGTTAACGATAAAAAAAAGTATGCTCGTATTTACGTCATAAACACGGCGTATGTGGCGCCCTCTAGAAGATACATCGAAATAGATAACAAATTATGATTTATCGAATACAGAAACATCTACCCCTAAATTTTCACGTTCATATACTCAAAAATATTATAATTATTACGAAAATTCAATTTTTAATTTCCAACTTTGACACCCTGTAGCTTTTTTGTTATCAACATTTTATTAAGGCATGTTGGCTCCAATCGTAATATTTTGAAGTAAAAAATCTAGTATGTCTCTATGGACCATTACTTACGGACCACCCTGTATATTTCATTAAAGCGACTATATGTTTCCGATAAAAAAAATTGTTTGGCTGGACAACAAATAATCATTTTGTGTTTGAATATTTAACTTCTTTTTTAGAGATATGTACATATGTTACTAAATGTTACAGTTTGTGGTAATATTAATATAGTTACGATAAATAAAATTTGCTTAAGTAAATAATTTGCTGTAAAGGAATTGTAAGCGATGAAAAAATGAGTGCCAAGAAAAATCGTTTCTTTGTTCTTCAAACTGTTCTTTCGGCATACATGTGAGGAATATTTTTTGCGACCCTAAACAACATCAAGTCAGAGAGTAAATAGTTCAACAGATTATGTATTCGTACACTGTAAAAAAATCGGTGTGAGTGAAAGCAATAAAGGTTCGGAGTGAATTCATTGAGTGAAATTATTCAGTACATTTTAACTCAATATTTGGCATTTAGAATATTTTACTCATTTATAATTATATTTAAACTAAAACTGAGTACTTTCATTCAAATATAGATACTCCTTAAATAAATTCTTCACGTAAACTCGTATTTGGTGCACTTGCGCCTAAATCAGAGTAAATGTCTTCATTACTGAGTGATTCCACCCTTTTTCATATCCAGATGCATTGTCTTTGTCTGTTTCAATCGTCCCATTAGGTTATCTCGTGACCGTGGCGTGGTGGATGGCAGTATGGCGTATGGCGTGCTTTGGATTGGACAAGCATCGGTTTATCTGGTTATTCTAGTGAAAATTGTATTTAAATGCAGTGATTTAATTACAATAATTTAAGGCAATATATTAAATCTCAATTAATATTTGGTTAATTAACGGATAGTCAAATTGTTATCTACGAGTATAATTATGTATTTGTAACGTACAATATAAATTATGGCAATTTATTTATCCGATCAGTGAATTATTCGAATCAATTGTCTCTAAATAAATCTGTGTTGAAACCACCATGACTGTTTAGTAATTTATGACAATGATATTTAAATTAACATTTCAAGAAAATATAAAGTGGTGCAAAACCACTCCAATCTTTAATAACATGGAAGCATTTAGTAAGTAAATTGTATGCATTAGTAGACCTAATTTCAAATAACATGACTTACCCAAAAATTATACAAATTTAATAAATTACAAAAAAGTTATTCTAAAATACGGATCTCTTAATTTCAAGGGGTAATATACGGGGGTTCCGAATTTTATGCAGTTATTATGAAAAATATTTTTTTTGTTTATATCTCCGGAACCTATTACCCGATCTCAATAAAATTTGGTACAGATAATCTATGACAGTAGGCCTTACATTCCCTAAAATAGGAGCTCTAAAGATACAACCACTGGTGTACAACTGGGCAAGGGTCATCTCCTTTTTTATAAAAAAAACCTACTCCACTGCATTTGTAAGCACATCAACAAAATTCTTTACACTCGTTTCCACACCACCTGCATTTCTCCTTGAAGCCTAACCCACTATCTTTACAAATAATAACAACTTAAATCAAAATAATTATAAATGTACATTTACCAAAGGTGAGGGGTAGTCAATTTTCACAAGCTGCATATTTGGTCACAAGAAAATCCTCAGGAAATTCGGACAAGATCTTTTTAACACGAATTTTCTGTGAACGTGTGGCTCGGAATAATTCGCAATAAAGTTTATGGATCTTTCTTCTTGCCACCCCGTCTAAATTCCCAGTCATTTCTAAATTGTCTAGAAAACCATCTATTTGAATTATTAGAGGATGCTCCATTAAATACGACAAAATAGCTGGATAGCGGGATGGTACTCCTGCGCATTCTGGGAGAATAATATAAGAATGGCTTAATGAAATTTATATGGGACGATGGATAGGTAGGCCAAATGCCAATGGCAACCATAATGGTGCAGAGGGTCCAGTGTCTTAGTCAGTCAGATTGCCACATCTAAACCCCCTGAACTTCTATGTTTGGGGTTATCTGAAAAGTAAAGTTTATTCTACTCCAACAGATACAAAACCACAACTATTGCAACGAATAGAAGACGGGTGTAATGAATTAACAGAAAAGCACCACTTGATATTAATTCCATTAGTAGAAGAGTCAAAAATGTATCGATGTGGGTGGTTCGCATTTTGAACAATTGTTGTAAATACGTAACGTTAATATTGTTTCTTGTTTACTTGCTGTTGCTTGATAAATATATTTTTATTATTATTTTGATTTAAATTGTTCTTATTTCTAAAGAGTATTAGGCCTCCAGGGAAAACTTAAACACGCCAGGAACACTACCTGACAGGTGGTGTAGAAGGGAGTGTAAATAAGCATAAACATAAATATTTTTGTAATGTCATGGTTAGCAGTGTCTGCCGCAAGGAGATTGTAATGGTATGAATAACTTGAGAACGGCGAATCTTAGGGAATAAATTCAAGTTATCTTTTTTACGTATTTTGTGCATTAGAATATAAATTAGTTACAACATCTCAGTTACAATATCTCTCCAATTTGAAAGTTCATCATTTGCAGAACACGCTGTATAGCGTCTAATTAATTTCAACACTGTGTATCCTAATTAATCATTTATGAGTGATTTATTTTTGCACTCAATATTTAGATAATTAAAAGCTATCTTCTGTATTTATCGTTTTAGTAATGATGTGTATTTTTTCCAGGTTCCAGTTCTATGCATTTATGCATTAACAACTTTAGCGATATTAGATGGGGCAAATTCCCAGATGTCGTGTTCTTATGGAGAAAGAGGATCTTTGACAGTGTACTGCACCAATGCTACTTCGATATTTTTCAAACTAGTTTCATACAGATTCGATCACCTTGATGAAACTTTAAAATGTGTGAATTGCTCCTTGACCACATTGGACCCAGGCACCTTCGATATAAGTGGAAACCAAATCAAAACTTTGGATATTCGAAATAGTTCTATAAAAACTATTTGGCCCAAAGCTTTCATCGGTTTAATATTTATGGAAAAATTGCTACTATCGGACAATCCCATTATAAACATATTCGCAGGAGCTTTTGTCGGCATAAGGAAAGTTAAATACATAGAAATCGAAAATTCTATATCGTCACTGGATCCGTATGTTTTCCAAGAACTTCGACTGTTAGAAGTCTTAAATTTAAGAAGAAACAAACTGTCGGTATTGTTAGAAAACACTTTTCAAGGATTAGAAAACCTTAAAATACTAGACCTGAGCTTTAACCAACTTAGAACTTTTAGCAGTTGCTTTGCACCACTATTATCATTAAGAGTTTTAATACTGCAAGATAATAAAATAACTAAAATTAATGGCAATGAATTTAGTAACCTGTTAACGCTGATTCAGCTAAATTTAGAAAGCAATGATATAACAAACTTCACTATTAACATAGATCCCAATAACAACCTTAGAGTGCTGAATCTCGCGAGGAATCGACTAACAAGCGATGGAGTGGGAACTTTCAAAAATTTGAATAATTTGGAAGATCTCGACTTGAGCAAAAATTTATTCACCAGAATACCTTCTAAATTTTTCCTAGGATTATTCCGACTAAGAAACTTAAATCTCTACGCTAATCAAATTAAAGAATTTTCTACTGGGACATTTTCGGGATTGCCTCACTTAATATACCTAAATCTTTCCAGCAATAATTTGGAGACTGCTAAAATTAGCGGTCGACTGTTACTACACAGTTTGCATACTTTGGATTTGTCAAACAACCACATAAAAGAATTTGATTATATATCGTTCATAGCGAGTATGCCTAGAATAACGCACATAAATCTGTTAAATAATTACTTACCTTGTCACATCGCAGCTGAAATAGAAACTCTGTTTAATGAAGACAACATAAGATTTTATATGAGCAATAATAAAACTGTTGAGAGTTGCGATACTGCGCCTAGATCCCCGCAAGAAATTATTCAGGAACTCATTGATGAAAAGTATAAGGATTCATCAAATGCTCAAACATCGGAAGTTGTATTTATTCTTTTAATTTGTATCATTATAGTTTTAGTAGCTATTTTGTTTTATGTACAATTTTTTATTCTTTATAGAATACCAGGAGAAACACTTAATATTCGCATAATGAACAGTCCTGGCAGCAGTAGTTAAATCATTAAGGACTTTTGTAAATAAAATAATTCCTGATATTACCAAAAATGTACCTACTTTACCGGTTGCTTAATCCTGATAAGGATTATACTAATTAACAACATTTTTGTTTAGTTTACTAAAATTTACTGACTTTAATTCCGTAAGTGAACTATTTTAAAATTACTATTTCCAAATTTAACTTTTAAAAACTTGTAATGTATAAATCATTGTCACTGTATATATTAATTTAAAGTTAGATTAGATCATTTAAATATACCTATTTTTACAATGTAAAAACGCATCTTTTATAACAATTACAAGTAAATTAAACAATTTTCGTAAAAAAGTGCGTCTAAATTTTACTTTCCCTTGCATGTTTTAATTAATTGCATAAGTTACAGTAGAAAAAATAACTGTGGCAAGTCGTAGTAATAGTTTTTTCTGCCATACAGTAGCGAATATAATAATAATATTTTTATATCTCTTCTACTTACAAACAACAGTTCAAAGGTCGAAGACTTATGTGGGAGAAGTGGTGGCATTCGCGCCTAGGACGATTTCTGTGCATTCTAACCACCATTCAGTGCCTTAAAATAATGGCCCATACTCTAATATACAGGGTATTCGCACCTGGAAAATATCGGAGTTAAAAAAAACTGAGACACGTTTTCTATTTTCTGAGACATTTTCCATTTAGGCATATCATCTAAACTGAAGAACTGACCGTTACCGTAACAATAACAAAACTGTGTACCAAAACAATAAGTTTCAGACAGCAAAATAAGTAAAATATGTAAATACTTAAATATATGAACAGATAAATAAATAAAAAATATAAAAAAAATCGTTAATTGACTAGAACAAGGTACATATAAGAAGAATTAAATAAAACAAAAATAATTTATTAACTAGAACGGGATATAAATTTAAAAAGATTTATTACGACTATGTGCTCTATTGAATTGTTGTTGCCTCTCCTCTTTTTCTTTGGTCTTCATAATTTTCCAGATATACCTTTCTACACATTTCCATTATTCTTTTGATTTCAACATAACTAGTATAATGTTATCAGGATGTATCTGTACTCCGAGAGCAATTTCCACCTGTGCCTTCTCCCTCGCCCATCTCTGGCACTCAAATATAGTATGTTCTACATTGTCCTCCGCAACTAACACAACGTTCATCTGGGCTTTTGCCAATTTTATGTGTATAACTCCTAAAGATCCCATGTCCTGTCAATACCTGAGTCAAATAGTAATCAAAATCCCCGTGCTTTCTCTTTCTCCACACATCAACCGTCGGAATAAGCCTCCTTGTCCAAGTTCCCTTTGAACTGTTTTCTCATTCATTTTGCCTCTTGTTCTCGATTTCCGTCCTTACCTCCATCCTGTGGTATATAATTATCTCCTTTTTCCTGCTATCAAGTCTATAAGGACTAATCCTGCCACGACCATGGCCGCCTCATATGATACTGTCCTATAAGCCCTACACACTCGTAATACCATTTTCTTCTGTACCCTCCGCAGGGCATTCCTACGAGGCCACACTCATCGTCTCCGCTCAAACCTTCGCGTCATTATCAACTGAGCGACGGACGTAGCTAAGCATCTTGCGTTTAGCACCACCTGGCCTTATTTTTTGACCTTATCAATGCCATTACTGTTCTGTCTGCCTTTAACGCCAAGCTTCTTGTATTTGGATCAAAAGTAACTGAGGTGTCTACGAGGAGCCCCAGACATTTATTATAGTTTCCGTCTTTTCGGGCACCAGTTCCAGATCTAGAGATTTCATCCAACACACTATCTCTTCCAATGCTTCATTTATTTTATGTATCAATTCCTCGAAATCTCTATGCCTTCCTATTATCACCAGGTCATCGGCATACCCCACCAGATTAACTCCTTCTGGCATGGTTAACTTTAAAACTCCATCGTACATAGCATTCCATAAAATGGGTCCCAGGCCCTGTGACACACCGATATTTACTCTCCGAACACTCTCTTCCCCCATTATTTATCTATTCGATAAATAATCTTTGACAACATCCATTAGAACTGATTTAAGATTCATCCGCTCCAACGCTATTACTATATTATTCCATCCTACAGAGTTGAAAGCATTTACGTCAACCATTGTTACTATGCACCATTCCCTTTTCCCTTTTCCCTTTTCCCTTTTCCGTTTTCCCTTTTCCCTTTTTCCTTTTCCCTGTTCCCTATTTGCATCCTTAGCTATATTTATTACTCTGGTCATAGAGTCCACAGTAGACCTCCCCTTGCGGAATCCATATTGGTCGTCTGATATCAAGTTTTTACTTTCAAACTCCTGTACTAGCCTGTTTTTGATAAGCTGCTCATAGAGTTTCCCTAAAGTGTTTAATTGGCAGAGAGGTCTGTACTCCCTATCTCCTCCAGTCTTTAAAGGCTTCTCTATTAAAACTAGTTTAGCTTTCTTCCAGATATCTGGAAATCAGGCCACTTCGTATAATAGATTCATTACTCTAAGCACCATATCTCCTGCTGCCCCTATCTCGACAGTTTCCGCAGGTATTCCATCTATTCCTGGGGCTTTCCCATTTTTCAGTTTCTTTGCTGCGCCTTCCAATTCCCCCTTAGTAAAAGGCTTTTAGGTTCCTTCAGGCCTCTCTCTCTGCGGAAATAATTCGAAGAATTTTTTCGAGAAATCAATAGTTTTTTAGTTATTCACGATTGAAAACTTGGAATTTTGAGTGAAAAAAAAAAACACTGTTTCAAAGTATTTTTCGCGAATAACTCAAAAACTACGCATTTTATTTAAAAATGTGTAATAAACAAAAATGTAGCTTATAAATAAACAAAGAAAATCGTTTTTAAAAAGTGTTGTACGTCCTATACAAAGCAAAATATGGTTCGTGGAAGGGAACTTGTTTTGGGAGAAATACTGGAACGTCAAATTTTCAATATTCAACGTCAACGTTCAATATTCAACGTCAAATAACGGAAAAAGGATTAATTTTACGCGTATAACGCTCCAGGAGTTTTTTGTAGTACTCAAAAAGACCTTCAAAACGAGCACTTATAAAAGTTAATTAGAGCAAAAATGAAGGAGTTATCGTCAAAAACGCATATTTTGTTGCGCGTATTTTTTAAGGAAAAATGAGCAGTAAACGCTGTACTATATTCATCAGAATTAAAATTAATCGTAGATCCTTTACAATTAGTTTTGTTTTAGTATTTTTCATACGATCCTGAAGTTAGACCGATTTAGAATGCGAAGTTGAAAACGTATTTTTCATTATTCCAAAAAAAAATTGCCTTATTTATGTAATAACTCTGAAACTATGAAAGATACGTACAAAATGATTGACAACAAAAATGTAGCTTTTTTCAACA
This sequence comes from Anoplophora glabripennis, assembly GCF_000390285.2. Lineage (NCBI taxonomy): Eukaryota > Metazoa > Arthropoda > Insecta > Coleoptera > Cerambycidae > Anoplophora > Anoplophora glabripennis. The sequence goes on from NW_019416767.1 coordinate 374,327, forward strand.
AATATTTTGCTTTTTTTTTATTCCTATAGCATAAAAAATAAAGGAGATATCGCCGCTTGAGGTATCCATTTTAGTGAAAAAATGTCCTGTCTTGAGCCCTTCGATCCTTTCCCTTTAAAAAACGAAGGACTTAAAAAGTATGCAAACGATCTTACAGCTCTTAAAATTATCTCTAAAATGCTTTTTTGTAGGATATTATAGCTTCAAAATTAACCAATGACATTTTTTCGGCGTAAAATAGGCTTTCTCATTTTTATATATTATATTATACAAATAAAATAAGTAAAAAAAAATAGTGTGATTATTTACATGCAGCGTAGCAATTTTTTTATGATTGATTATATTTAAAAATCGATTATAATAAAAATATTTTACATTAATAGTGGTAAAAGGGNAACCGATTTATGGTAAAAAAACCAATGACATTTTTTCGGAGCAAAATAAGCTTTCTAATTTTTATATATTATACAAATAAAATAAGTAAAAAAAATTAGTGCGATAATTTACATGCAGCGTAGCAATTTTTTTATGATTGATTATATTTAAAAATCGATTATAATAAAAATATTTTACATTAATAGTGGTAAAATGGTAGTTTATAAGAGTTGCAAAAGGCATAAGTAAAATATTCTTTCATAAACAATATAAGGGAATTTTTATTTTAAATTATTGCACAATTATAGCATTCCAAGATTTAAAACGTAATTTTTTATAATTTTTTTAGCACAGGCGTGATTTATAAGGGTTGAAAAGTTTTATGAGATACAAATTCTTTCATAAGCAATGAGGGAATTTTTATTTTAAATAATTGCATCGTTAAAGCATTCCAAGCTTTTAAAAAGTAATTTTTTATTATTTTTGTCAATACAGGGGTGGTTTTTAGGGGTTGAAAGGGAAAAATTATTTTATTAGCTATAAGGTAACTTTTATTTTAAATAATTGCACGATTTACTCATTCCAAATCTTTAAAAAGTAATTTTTTATCATTATTTTTTGCATATGGGTAGTTTTTAAGGGGTCGAAAAGATCAAATATATCATAAAACATGGAACATTATTTAATCTTTGTGCTTGAACAAGATTTTTATCAATAAAATGCTTATAACTTATTTTTTTCAATTTTTTTCACTTAGGGGTAGTTTTTATCCCTAAAAAAACAAAAAGCGTCAATCGGGCTTTCATCACTTTTGAACTTGAGCCTAAGATGAACGTTATTCTAAATTTACATGCAAATCCATGCAGTTTCAAAGAATTCGGAGGTTACAGCTGATTTTCAGCTTCAATGACTGTACTAAAAAGAAAACTCATTTTCCATTACTCTACAGTTTGGTGTCTTGGAAGCTACCCCTTAGGCAGGGACTAAAATACCCTTAAACTTTAAATGGCACCCTATGTTGAGTGACACCTTATTTTAAAGTTTTTTCAATTCTGCTAACGACGACATATGACTTTAAATTTTAGTTTGGATATGACAATAAAATCATCATGTCTTATTCTTTAAGGGATGATTTTATTGTAGGGTGCCTTTTAAAGTTTATATGTCTTGTCACAATGCTTATTAAGTTACTAATAGGCACTGATTTTGTATTTGTTTGTGATTTCTGTTCGATTTTTAAAAATCATTGCACCTATCAATTCTTAATGGGTAAAACATGGGTAATTCAAAATTATTCACATATCCTTATTATTTAAATATCTCTACTATCTTTTTAATTTGTTTTATAGTCATCATAGCCATGAGTAGGATATATTATTAAAAATTTGTTCCGTTAACATCGCTTATTTTACCTACATCTGCATTTTACTTCAAGAAAGAAATTAGTAGAATATTAGATATTTTAATAATTTTCACATATTTTGGCAGATCAATAGAAGCGAATAAAACATCTGCTGTTGGATTTCCAGTCCCCGGAACAATTTCTCGAGCGAAAATGTAGCACAAGGTTAAACAGCCCCAGATAGCCTTTCATATAAATATACAGGTGGTCCTCATACTTGTAAACATTTAATGAACTATAATTTAAAAATTTTAAGTTTGAAGTTTGCAACATGATTTATGTCAAATCAATAAATCGTAAATGTAAACAATTTTCTCCACAGTTTTACATTTTTTACCTTTTCTGGAACTCAGTTTTCGAAAATATGTTGTTTGAGACTTTGCAAAATGCTTTTCAATTATGAAATAACAACTTTTTTATTGTTAAGAACAGTCCAGGATTAAAATTTGTTTACATAAGGGTAATTTATGAATTTTCATTGTGCATTTAATTTTGCTGTTACATTTTACTCTTGAACAATGAAAATTATTTTAGGAATAGTAAAAAAATCGTATAGCTGCTAATGAAAAAACTTTAATTTGTCACATTCACTTGTCCATTGAAAAAGTCCCCTTTGTATATTTTTCCGAAGGTGTCAGTATTTATATTAAGTTAAATAATTTGGTTTTAGTTTCTGCATTAGACTAACTAATTAGAATTGCGGTAAAATTATTTCTCAGTAGGTATCTTCTTACAAACAGCGAAATCTTGTATTACAATTTTTAAAAACTATTAAGTAAAGTAAAACTTTATTATTTTTCTGATCTTCAATAAAAATGAGGGAAAATTCGTATTAGTTTTTTAATTGGTTTTGTACAGGGTATTCCACTAAGGTCGGAGAGATACGATATTAGGGAAAATATAGGCCCCAGAGCTTCGGGAAATGTTTATTTTAAATGAATCGACCAAGAGAAATAGTTTTCAAGTTCGTAGCTCGGCCACTAGGGGGCGCAATCTACATTTCTACATACCAAAACATAGAGTTGAATTTTTCTCAGAAATGTTTCCTATTCAGGTATATTTCTGAGAAAAATTTAACTCTATGTTTTGGTTTGTACATTGCGCCCCCTAGCGGCCAAGCTACGAACTTTAAAACTATTTCCAGTTCCGAATTTCTCTTGGTGGATTTATTAGCAAGGCATACACATAAAGTTAAAACTGTCGGATTGGACTGGCACAGATAAATCTTTGGGTCTGATCTGCCACAGTTAAAACCACATATTCTATACTAACACACATTTCTTACATAAAGATAAACCTTTAGTCTTTGAAACTACGGTAAAAACTATGTGTTAGTGCATTTGATCTGACAGTTTTATAAGCGGGTTCATTTCATCAAAACTGTGGTCTTTCGTCGAGTTGAAAGTTTTAATGTCGGTTTTAGCATATATACAATACTACTAATACATTTGCATTCGAATATCCATTCGATTTACAGTAGGTAACTGAATTGTCATAAGCCCTTGCCTTCAAATTTTTGTTGGTGTATTCTTTACATTTTATTTGCCACAAACAAGGATGTTCCCTGTATATGGAGATAAATCCCTCGATAAATTCCCAAGACATATTATGATCTTAAAACAAATATATAAATTACAATTTTATTTATATTTAGGTGTTTGTACTGCACGCTCTATCATATATTTATGCAAATTTAATCTAATATTTTATTATTATTTCCCCGGAGTCTTTACTTACCAGCAGGTAAGTCTACAGATTTTATTTTACTTTTTTACTTTTTAAGAGTCCGCAGAAAAAAACTGACTGTTAGTCTTCGCATTAAAACTGCAGGTCTACACTTGTAAACAAATCACCACTAACAGCCAGTTTTAACCGTGGCGGTCCAAATCCCGTAGATAAAACTTTATGTGTATGCCTTGCTATTGATTAGAAAAGTTTTCCCGAAGCTGTAGGGCCTATACTTTCCCTAATTTCGTACCGACACCCTGTACAATAAAGAATACATGTTGCTGTTAGGAACTGGAATTTATTAATTACAATAGAATTAATACCAAACTGAAACTGAAATATGAAATGAATATAGATCTGTTCGCATTAGTGAAACTGAAAACTAATAAAACTAAATAGTTATCAGAATTTCATTGTTAATTCAGATACATTCAATATGTTATAAAAAAGTTTGGAAATTTTCTCAGTGCCACTGTGGGATTTAGTCCAAAAACAAATTAATTGCAAATAGTTAAATAGTATAGCCAAAATAAAAATTTTAATAAAAACACAAATTCTGATCCATCATTTTTTTAAGTAGTCATTTGCTCCTCACCTAGATTGCCGCACTCCACCATACAGTGTGTACCGTTCGCCTTAAAGCACCCTGTAAACAATTTATTTTTCGAGCTAATGTAACTACGTTAGATTTTATGTTTGAATGTCAAGTTTATTAGTTTACATAGCAGGAAAATAAGTTTTCATAATTACTTTCTGTAGTACCCGTGCACAATTCAAATTAACATTAATCAAATCGTTCAAATATTAAAAGGGCAATTTAATTTTTGCAAATTCACATCTATCTAATCGACTCCATTCGATACACTGTCCCCAACCGATATTTGACACAGCTGCATCGTTTCTCCAAGTGAAAAATGGGATAAGAATCGATAGCTTCCAGTGAATTTCTACTATATTGAATTTCATTTCATGATATGTTCCAAACTTAATATGTTTTTTTTAGTTTAACGGAAATGAAATAAGTTTCATAGTCTCTAGTGCATTGCAAGGTATGAAGGCTGAGTGGGCAAAATTTTAACAAAATTTTAATTGATGTATCCCTTAAATACATACGATGAAACTTATGTAGGCAACCAGCCATACTTGTCCCAGTAATTGAATAAGCCTATAAAAACAGTTGTTTACTATTTGCACTCTAATTTCAACGGTTTTTTTGTTATCCAGTGTCTTCTGATCTAATTTCAAAGCTTAGATTTTAGGCCTAAAAAGCTTAAACGAACTATGAATGTAATGGCAGCAGATTTTAGCACAGGGTGATCAAATTTTTAAAAATTGTCACAATTATTTCGGTAGACATCTAGCGGAGATTAATGAAATTAGGGCTGGTAACTTAAGGAAGAAAAAAATAAAATTTCAATTCAATTCAATTCAATTTCATTCAGTCGAATTTCAAAAATTCAATATCAAATCAGTTTATGATTGTATATTTTTTTTGAGTCCTATTACTAGGCCAGATCTTTAGCTTATAGATCAGTTTTCTGGCTTTCAGCTAAGAAAACATTTTCCTGGCTTGAATTTAAATGACAAAACATTAAAACAAATTTTTGGTCGTCAATTAATTAATAAACAGAAATGAACTATTACATTAACATCTTTTAAGAACGATACATGTACAGAATAACTTTGAGGTTATAAAACTCTTTTGTGAAAGTAGAGGAAAACAAACAAGAAACATTTTAGGCGTAAAATGGTTTATATCATTGGAACTCAAAAAGTCAATCTCCAATGTCCCCGAAGTACTTCCGAAATACATTTTCTGTTAGTTGGAAAGCATCTTATCACAAATAAATGTTTTACAGTGCTATACATACTTCTCTCTTCTTCAGAAGAAACTACAGAACTGCAGATTATGCTAAGCAGTGGAGCACTCAGGAGGGCAAAGGGTCATACCCTCCCCTTAAGTTTTCGAACCATCGCACAGTGGAAAATATGGGGAAAATATCTACGCACTCGGCTATTTTAACCGTATAGTGGTAATTTCTCTTTTATTCTTCTTCAAATATGCTTAATTTTATGATCCTGGTGCGATAATTTGATATAGGTATCTATATAGAAATTTTTTTAAATCGAGTGAGAACTCATCAGCCTCAACATCAAAGACAATAGTATTTAAAAGTAAAATGAAAATTTTTGTAACATTGATTGAAAAAATTAGAAGTAGAAAAAAACAAACAAAACAAAAAATCAAAAAGAAACAAAAATATAAATAAAAATAAAAAACAAAAAAACAATCCGTTTAAAGACTACTGCCTTTACACGGTAAAAGGGCTTAAGCCTTATATAAATAAAAATAACGATGGACATAGCATAGGTTCGAGACTTCAGAAAAACAAAATATTAGCTCCAGAATATAGTTTTCAAGGAGTCACATTATTTGGTTTGGAAAATATCGTTCGTTTGACTTGCTAGTTCAGCTTTCTTGGATTTGAGGTTAGATATTTAGGAATAGAGGTTAAGGGCTTCAAAAAATATATACAGGGTGGTCCTTAAGTAATTGTACATACAAGTATGGTAGATTTGTGACTTGAAAATATTACGATTTGAGCGAACTTGTCTTAATAAAATATTGATAATAAGAAAGATACAGGGTGTTAAAAGTGAAATTTCAAAATTTATTTTTCGCAATAACTTGAACGTTTTTTGACATTTATACAAAAAAATTTTTAACTGGGGGGTTTCTTGGTATGAGAAATCATAATTTGGTATCTAATTTAATGTATCTTTTAGAGGGCGCCACATAAGTCACATGTGTGGCATAAATGTACGCTAAACTTTTTTGCCCATCAAGGTAGCGCTCTTTTGGGAAAAAAATATTAAAGGCACGGCATTGTAAGAACAAAAATGTATACTTGTTAACAACCTCTAAACTTAACGGTTTTCGAGATAATCGAATTTTAAAAATCGGCTGCATAATTCTTCTTTAATTCATTACGAGAAATATTAACGTAGAAATCGTATACGCTTATCATGTTTTTACATCAACAGGAAAATTTAAAAATTTTTAAAAATTTTTAAAATTAAATAAAAGCATTTACAATATAAGCTAAATAATCATAATTAGAAATGAATTTTACCCATATTAAGAAAAGAAAACACTAAGCTAACTAACATTACAAGTTTAATTATGTCAAAGTAAGTATTCGATATGTCCACCTCATATTAAATAACATGATTGGTCCAAAAGAAACTGCAGTTGCATTTATTTCTTCCCAAAGTTGGTTGCGAGTATTTATGGGACTTTTATAAACAAGTTGATTAATTGCACCCCATACGCCAAAATCGAGAGGATTAAAGTCTGGGCTACGTGCTGGCCAAGGGAAATGACTACCATGACCAATTCAGCGATCAGGAAAGTTGGTATTTAAATATGTTCTGACTTCTCTCATATAATGAGGAGGTGCACCATCTTGTATAATCCACATATTTTGCCTGAAATTTAGTGGCAATTCTTCCAAAAGATCAATGAAGTCATTTTGTAAAAAATGTAAGTAGTTCTCACCATTCAAAGTATGCGGGAAATCGTATGGCCCTAAAAAATGGGCACCAATGATCCCACACCATACATTTATTTTGAATTTGTGTTGAAAATTATCTTTCTCTTTTAAAATGAGGATTTTCAATTTCCCAGATATGATTATTTCTTAAATTAAAAATACCACAGCAGCTAAATGTTGCCTCGTCCGTAAATAATATTCTATTAATAAAGGTAGGTGGGGTCAAGAATTTACCTATTTCGGATATAACTTGCAAATTGGTATCTTAATGGTAGATCTGCTGGCAATAAATTTTGCACAGGCGTAAAATGGTAGGGGTGATATTTATCGAGATGTCTTTTTAAAACTGAAGTTTTACTGATTCCTAAAGCTGAAGATAACCTTCTTGTACTAACTTGAAAATCATCTGCAACGTGAACCAATTTCATCATCTTGATCAGTCGTAATGATTCCTGGTCGGCCTAAATTATCACGTTTAGGACGAAATGAACCACTTTCGCCTAAATTCTTTAAATAGATTTTCAAATGTTTGGTGATTAGGTTGCAGCCTGTTTGGATATCTTCTGAAATATTCCCATTTAGCAGTACGTTCGTTGATATATTGCTGGCAGTAAATAGTAACCATATCTCTCATTTCTGTATTAGAGAAATTATTGTCTCGGCATTTTCTGTTATTCCTTAATTATTATCATAAATACTCAATTAAAAATTGTTCAAACGTCATACATTATGAAAACAAGAATGTTTAGCTGTTAAAATCATTCGTGACTTCCGTCTACTACGTTACTATTTCTCGTAATGAATTAAAGAATTATGCAGGCGATTTTTAAAATTCGTAAAATTTAAGTTTTTTTGTTCTTACAATGCCGCGCCTTTAATATTTTTCAAATGTCCAAAAATGTTTAAGTTATTGTGAAGAATAAATTTTGAAAATTCACTTTTAACACCCTGTATCTTTCTTATTATCAATATTTTATTAAGGCAAGTTGCCTCAAATCGTAAAGTCACAAATCTACCATACTTCTATGCACAATTAATTAAGGACCACCCAGTATATATAAGTTCCAGAAAAATAATTTTCAAGTACTTTTATTCTTTGGTGTGGAACATATACATTCTACGAATTTCTAGCTCAAATTGTTAGAGTTTGAAATTGGGTTTTAATGGTTTGGGATTAGATTTTGAAGATTAGGTTTTTATTTGTTTATTAGTTTTCAAGTAATGATACCCATAGTTTTAGAAAAAAGTCAGTGTATTACTTTGAGGTTAGAATAAAAAAGAAATTACCATTGTACGGTTAAAATAGCCAAGTGTGTAGAATTTTTTTCCGTATTTCATACTGGCGTCGTGAAAATAAGAGAATGTCCTAATTCCACACGAAAAATATTATTTTTTGGTTATCATAGAGACTATTTTTTTTTTAATAATTTTTCACTTGCTATATTTTGGATCACCTCAAACATTTTTCTAGCTACGCTGCCGTGGTTTTCATATTTATTGCAAAAATTAGCAGTAAAAAATAAATTCATTTGCTTGACAAAATTCGCTACAACAAACTAAAAAAACAACTTAATTTCAACGTAGGAGATGTTTAAAATGAGTTCCTTGAACGTCTTGGCAACATCCTAATTGTAAATAAAAATGTCTTCTAACATTTTCCAACATCTGAGGCATGTCGACCTAACGTCGACCACAACCACAAGCGTTATTTTTCTTCTCAAGTGGCCAAGTTTTGTTTGCCGTACTTTTCGCATATTCCCATATAGAGACATCTAAGGATGTAAGATCAGGGAAACGTGCTGGTCATTCTAATCAACCTCGTCTCCCTATCCACCGATTTGGAAATGTTAAGTCGAGATATTGCCGGACATTAATTCAGTAATGTGGTGGTGCTCCATCGGCTAAAACTTATATGGGTTTGCTTGAGCCAAAGTTGGCACAACATTATTTTGGTGCAGAAGTAAATAATTATCTTCACTCAAATTACCATCAATGAAAAAGAAGAAGAAAGCAGTACATCTAATTTGGTACCGTTATTCATTGCATTAGAAGCTCTGCCGTACATGTCCATTTTTGCGAATCTGCTTTTCAATTTTGCTAATTGTACCTTGGGGTATAGGCGGCAAATAATGAAATTCTTCTTGAAATAGGCGAGCAATTTCGGCCTGTGATCGCATTCTATCTCCGTAGCCAACCATCTGTATAATTGTTATCTTATGTTAAATAAACCATGTTTAGGAAATGCAATTCGCAAAACTCAAACAATACGCACAGCACAAACAATTATTTATTGCTGTATTGTACGTTAAAGCAATGTTTATTACAAGGTCGCGTCGAGCCAATTAGGTAAGTGTGACCATACTTTGTAGGCCTTTTTAAGAAGTTTTGCCAATAACGACAGTTTCGCCTTTTATTTGTTTGGTCCTCTTTAGCGGAAAATAGTAAAACAAATAACATTGTTTAATTTACATTTAGAAAATATTTAGTAAAGTATAAATGTGTATTAGCACTCTTCTGTTTATGTGTAATTAATTTATTTCTAATTAAAAGTGAAGTTGAGACTAATTATTTTCAATTTTATTACCTGAATACTAACGGGAGATAGAATATTTTCCAAAAAATACAAACAAATATTTCTTATCTGTTTAAATTTGTGAACGTGGACTACATTTAAATACCAGTTTAGTAGAGATCATCAGTTAGCAACAAGTAATTATTTCTGTAAAACAATACCATGAATGCTGCAGTAACAGATTCATTAAAGTACATCAATCCTATGCAGGAAACACTGCATTAATTAAACGGTATTACAATAACACTGATAACCTCAACACCAACGGTTTAACAGGGTCATCAAGCCACTTAATTAATCGAATGAACTGTTCCAGCAAATGCCCGTTCCATGGCATTACCGCCCTATATCTCTTCAATATAGGACGCTACGTCCGAATTTGATGTTTTTGGCAGCGTGCCACTGTATACTGCGGTAGAAACTAATTACCGAATTTTATAGGGAGACATATGTAGCACGGGCTTAATATTTAGTCCAGAAAATTTTTACAATGATAATGTGCAGGAACACACGGCAGTTTAATTTAAATTATTTAGAACAAACGAAAAAAATGTGGCCCCATTTTTTTATATTTATTTTATAATTTAGTATATTAAATGTAAAAGAACAATTAAAGAAATATATGCAAATTAAATCCACACCCGTCCCTACGAGGATGTTAGTTTCACGTCACCGTAAATCGGTTTTTGGTTTGCGGATTCAGATTCACCATCAAAAACAAGATCTCATGTCTTTGTTACATAACATTTTTTACGGGGTAGCCTTATCTATGTGTATAATAGAATTTTCTTTACTACTAGGCAGGTTTGTTTTTTAATAATTTCAATATTATGAGTATCACAGATGAGTAAGAAAAGGGATATTTTGCTTATAAATGGGCAACTTTTTATTCCGTCATGGTGCAATTTGTGCATGTGCAATTTCTAAAATTGCCTATGTTTTGAAAGCAGCAACCTCGACGTAGTGAAAAATTCTCAGGAGTAAGCGCTTGAACATGTTGAATATAAAATGAATACAACTGAGCTTCTCGTAATGTCTGCCACACAACAAAAAATATTTACCTGCTGTACCATATTTCTGATGCTACGATCTTCTTCGACGTGATCTAAAATCATATCCTCAACATTTAAGATTCTTGTTGGTCGTCCAGGGCCACTGTCGCTACCTCGACGCGGTTGTACTTCACCGGTGTCCAAAACTCTTTGCGCTACAGCAACAAACGTTCGCGGTGCGGGGGCACGTTGTTCAGGATATCTTGCACGGTACACTCGCCAAGCTCTGTAGGCATTTTCGTTTACTTCGCCATAAATTATGAAAATATAATAATATTCACGATTCCTAAATAAATGCGCTATTTTCAAAAGAAAATTTGGAAATACGGCTATTAAATGTACTCTCGAAAAACAACACAGCAATCACTACAATAATGTATTACAAACTGACTTTCGAATACAGTCCGGTTTCATAAGAAGTCTACAAACTCGTAAAAAGTGTTAAATACAGAATTTTTTTTGTAAGTACTCGACGCAATAAAATACAGGTATTTCAGCAGTTCCAAAACAGTTTTAAACACATTTTTCATTAGCTTTTTTCTCTATGACCTTAAACTTCCGATACAAGTTTGTGACATCAGTTTTTGCTCCTTTTCACCCCTTTAAATTTTTGACATAAGTTCATTAACACCTTGTATATACGGCAGACCGCTGCAACATTCGTAGCCACCCTACGAAGAAAATGGTGGATCCAAAAACACAAATACAAAATTTCGCGGTTGTTTTTTCGAATCCGCCACTCGAGGTTCCAACAACGTCACGATCGATCTCCTACTAGGCCAAAGACTCTCGCTACATCATGAGCACCCCAGCCGACGAGCGCCGTGAACACCAGACGACGTTCCAGAGTAATTCAAAATTTCGCTGATGATTTGAAATTTCCGCATGTTGCTCCATAAGCGATGCCAGCGACGCCACAGTGGGGCAGAATCCCAAAAAGCTGGCCAAAAGTCAAAAAATAAAGTTTCTAGTTCGCTAATTTTTACTGTTGGGTTGGCTAGAGCACAGCCTCCTACAGTTACAGTACAGTAACTGTAGGAGGCTGTGGCTAGAGTAATATCCCAAGTCTCAGAATCCATTACTATTAGGGTCAAATCTGCTTCTTAAATCACTACAAAGGCGACCGCAACTCGATCAACACTTGGCTCTTGCGTAGGAAAAGAAGTAATAGTTGTTGAGTTCCCCGATTTATCTCTAACAAAATGGAATCAACTCATAAATGTACGTAGATTATGATCATGTAGGTTAAAATACTCAATATTTTTATAAAAAATAGTAATTGGCTACCAAACTTATGTGAATTTTACGTTATAAAATGAAAACATAATTTAGTTTTGAAGAAAAAAGCTAGTAAAAAGTAATAATTCTGCAGAATTCTGTCATTTAACTTATTTTACAAAAAAGACAAAACTATTATCTGCCAGCTAAAAAAAAATCAGCTACCTATAAGTGCCTAGCAACTTTTTGTATAGGTTTTTGTAAAAATGTAGAGTAAAATGAATTTCGCCTTCTCTGGACGATGTAAGAGATGGGAAGATTGCAGATAAATAAGAAATTCTTTCAACTTCAGAAGATTCGACGGATGCTACAAGTGAAGATTTTTCATCCTATGATAATTCTTTTCTTTTATGAAAAAACTGGAATTCTATATTACAACTTTGGCAAGGGATTAGAATAAATTATTCCCGATACTTATTTAATGAAATATACGAATACATCATCTTCTTGCTTGATAAATGTGATCGTGACATCGACGATCATCGAGGCTTTTCCCGTGACCACCGATGCGAGACGGAGGAAACGAAAATTTCGTTGACCTTTCGAAATGTTCGCAAGACGGATCCATTTCAAAAACCACCCACGACAGGTCTCCGGTCTGTATTAATTCTGTACAGTTTCAAGTCATCAGCATGACATAACCAGACCAGGCAGAAGTGCCAATGTCGCGTCCCAAAAGTCGATGACACTGAACCGGACTCCCCGACAGCAGTTTTGCCGGAATCCACTATACTGGCGAACGAACGTGCACCCGCGGCATTTGCAGTTCTTCAGCCAGGGCTGGTAAGAGTTTGCACTCGCCATTCGAAAAGAATTCGTATTCATAATCACATTCTGTTCTATCTAACAAATAAACGATATATATTAACCTTATTTCTTGAGTTATTATTTCTCTACAAAAAATACCCGAACCATGAGCTCAAACGCTCTCAGCTCCACGCTGAAACAATGAACCTAATCCTAAAAGCTCCGTACATGCACTCTCCGGTGTCCATACACAGTGCATAAACCATAGTGAACAAGGACATTTAAATAAAGGGGACTATGCATGTCACAGTCTATCTCATATGTTGAGTGAAGCTAGACAAGGGGAAAGCAGAGGGCTTTATTTTCATCCAACTGATGCGCGCGATTACATCTCAAATGTCGTACATTTTGGATGGGTCAAAATAAAATATTTTATAGTCCTAAGTCAATATATTTCAACAGCTACTCAGTATTTTTATAATAAATATATATAATATTTTTATAACTTCTTGGAATCCCAATAACTGTAACCATTTCTTTCTTGTTGCACCATCCCCAAGCATCCTAAAAACGTTCACATTTCACTTTTAGAATACTGAGGCAAATTTTCAGTGAGACATAAAAATATATTCCCAAAGGAGAACATCAAATGGTTGAATGAATGCAACTTTCAGTTGATTGCATCTTCGGTATTTTTATGTATAAGTGAACCACCACCATATTTTTGCTGTTGTATTTATTCAGTTTTTATGCTCGTGCATTTAGTAAAATTGTAAATATATTTTTGAAAAGGTTTTTGTCGTAGAGGAAAATGAAAATGATGAATGATTAAAATTTGTAATGTTGGGTATAAGGGATAACATTGAAATACCTATAAATATATTAAATATAAATAATGTCTGTAACTTATTTGTGGTGCAGCATTTTCCTTTGATTTTAATGGCCAAACGTGGTTCATATTATTGTTTTCTTACTATTTCAGCAAAAATTTTAAAAAAATACCAAGTCAGTTTTATAAAATTTTACCGTTATTCAAATAAAAGTTACCCACACGCACGACAATGGCCACAGTTGCATATACATTCCAAAGTCACCTTCAAGCACGCTTACCTGTGGAAGGATAGCTGATGTGGATGTTTATAATCCAATTTCTTACAAATTCTGCACTGTCTAACCATATTCACACCTTAAAAGTTTATCCAAAATACATGTATAAACACTAATCACGTTTCACTTACTAAAATCACAACTATTTTCTAACAAGAGACGCCATATTCTGCCAACCACGGCAGAACGAACGAGGAACACGCTACAAATTATTGCGTAGTTGCCAAGTCTTCAAACATGGCAAATATGAAAAATGAAAAATAGTTTAATATGTACAGAATTTAACAATATTGTATGCATAACTTAATAATACTATCCTATAATAATAATTTCCACAATTGTGATGAAAATTGTGATAAAAGTATTAAGTACATTTCCAGTATAATTATACAGCTGACAACAATGATACAATTAGACTGTGAATAGAGGGCTTCATCTAGAAATGTAAATAAATAAGTCCCCTTTATTTAAATGTCCTTGATAGTGAACAAACACAGTGACTTTCAGACACTACGGTATCAGACCCATAGACCTAGTAAACTATGGACTGGCCCTAGAAAGAGAGGTCAATCGCACTGATGTGTGCAAGGCAGATGAAGCTAGTTGAGGCAAATACCGGTAAAACGAATGATGGTACATGGGTATACCGGTACAAAATGCCGTAAACAAACTTTGAAGTAAATGTCATGTATTGACATTATTGATTGATTTCTTGAATTTTTGTGTGATTTAGTTAGTGAAAGATTCGTAAAAACTAAATATGGTGCAATCGTGTTCTGCGATAAATTGCGTAAAGAGACGTTTAAGTGGAGAAAAAATTAAATTTCATAGGTAGGAAAGACGTTATGATGGTACCAACATGTTTATACTTTTCGCATCTTTCTGAAAATAATGACCAAGAGTAGAGTTGTCTCCGATGATAACTTATTAGATTATATTATTTCCCCATCCTCAAAATAAAATGTTATTTTAACGTCCAAATTTTGCCGCTTTAAATGTGTTACTCTTCAAATTATTTTTTAACATCAAACCGAATATAACGAAAAAGTTTTAACTGAAATGTACTTAGCAAAAATTTTCTTCAAATAATATGTTGCACGAAGAAAGCATCGACATAGTTTCAATTTATACAGTTCTGAAAAACAAGAAAATATGAATATTTGAAACAACTACGTCAGAAGAGCTTGCAGTAATTTTAACCGATCGAGTTTACGATATGAGGAAAATAAATGAAGAAATACAAAAATAAGGCACTATAAAAACTATTTGGAATATTATAGCTAAAACAATTCAAATATTATACTGTAATTAGGCTAGTAATATAATAAACACTTTTACATACCTACACTACTAGAAAAAATGATTTTTTTTTGTCTTTTGGTCTCTATATTATTTTTATAAAGTCTTTGAATACGGCCTAACAGAAAAAAGGGGTAAGGAATCGAGTATAGCTAGCTGACTGGTTGAATTAAATGTAGCGCGCTGCAATCGAAATTCTGTGAACGAAGCTTAAGCCCTTACTAGCTTCATCTCTCTCGCACACTTCTAAGCGATTGCCGTTTATATAGGCGAAATGACAGTTGGGCGAGTCCAGTAGTTTATAAGGTCTATGATCAGACCCGAACCAAGTGCTAGACCTCCTAGGGTGATACAAAAACCTAAACCAAACATTTCCAAGTGCCCTAAATTGGAAAACCAATTCAATGTACTGCCCCAACGGCCGTGTAGGTCGCAATACATCCCACAAACAAGTACACCGTGGAATCTCCATCTGAGCTCCTCGAAATCAAAACGATAGCGGAGGATCGGAAATCTCATTTCCCTCGTTGATGGACGTAGGGCCGTGCCTCTAGATCTAGAGGGAAAGAGCAGGCGTCTACCGCACTTGTCGGCAGCAAACTAGAATGAGGCGCATCCGCGTCGTGGCGCCCAATGCGGGACCGAGGATCGCCAACCCACCTATCTTCTGGCGATCAACCGGGGGCCTTAATCCTGGAGGAAACCGAGACCAATCGAATCCCGCTACATTAACATGGAGTGTTCATACCATAAACTATTGGAAAATTTTACATTAATATAAAGACCAAAAAAAATATGTATATGTCAGTATTACACTTTCTGATATATCATCTACATCCTTCTGTCAATGTTATACATGAGGAAAAATCTCATATGCATTGCAGATCGTACAGGTTATGGTATCAAATACTTTGAAAACTGTATAATCAACTATAAAGCCACTCTTACGACCTTAGGTACATAAATAACTATTATCAGTTTACAAATTTTAAAATAGTGAATGTTATCCTACTATGATTTTATATCGTAACCAAATGATATATTGTAAATAATATCAACGTTCAAATATAAAGCAAGAAGGTAAATATCCAGTGCAAACATCTGCCCGGTCGTAATTACACCTACGTTATCGCAACCACATGAAATATTGCCCTTCGGAGAGTAAAGTGGCCTACGCAACTTCGTGAAACCCATTCTTAACAGAAGTACAATAGCATTAAATAACGCATGCCTTTTTTTAGTTAGTTTTTTAGCCTAACAAGTTAAATATTACTCCGCGAAAATATAAATGTTGTTTAACTAACACAATCTATAGGTAAAATAAAATTACAATTACAGAGATCAAGGAAATTATTAGAGGTACCTATATAAGAACTTAAATTGGTAAAGTAGTGCCAAATCTAATCTATACCATCAATTACCTGACGAAATAATTGAATTATGCGTTTTAATTTTGTTTACAAAAAAGTGATAATCACTTCATTTAAATCAGCAGAACACTGTCATTACACAGGGTGTTACAAATTAGTAGGTCAACCCGTTAACCACGTATTCTTTGGATTAAAATAATGGGACTTTTCTTATGTTACTTTATTTTGGAGCCCCATTTTCAAAATACGGATGTCAAAATTAAAATTAAAAAAATGATTTTTATTGACTACTACTGTAATTGTAGATATTTATTTGAAATTTAGCACATATTTTGATTTTCAGTCGGCACACCTTTTGTGTAATTTTGGTTTAAAATGTCACGAACATAGGGGGGTTGCAATACTTATGGACCCCCTATTTTTTTTAAGCGCTCTTATGTTTTCTGCATATTTTCTTTTAGATAAAGCAGCGTTTTATTTTATTTTTTTATACTGTTGTAAGATTTTGATTTGGTGTCTTGTTTACCAGATATTGTAACTTTTTCGGATACGCAAAATCGATTTAATCTACATTAGACTTATTTTTTGGATCTATAATATGAAAGATTTGAGTCGTTATTTATTTCAATTTACTGAATAAAATGGAAATGATCATCATCATGATCAGTGATATTTAATCCGAGCTAAATCTAACACATCTAAAAAAGTAGCAATATCTCGTACAATCCGTTTCTTTAACTGTTGTTTAGTTAGTATTGGTACCATATAAAAGAAATTTTTCACAAAATCCCAAAAATCTCTAACGTCTAACGTCGACTAAATTGATGGCGAATATCGAAAAAAGTTACAATATCTCGTAAACCGAGCCTCAAATCACAAGAGTGAAAAAACTAGAATAAAACCCCGCTTTATCTGAAAAAAATATTCGGAAAGCTTAGGCGTACTCAAAAAAAAATCCATAGGTACTGCATCCCCCTTCCCCTCCGTTCACGCTTTGATATTTTGAACCAAAATTACACAAAAAGTGTGCCGACTTAAGATCAAAATCAATCAATCAATCAATAAAAATCATTTTTTAAATTTTAATTTTAACACCCCGTATTTTAAAAATGGAGCTCGAAAATGAAAAGCGGCATAAGAAAAGTCTCATTATTTTGGTCCAAAGAATATGTAGTTAACTGCTAGACCTACTAATTAGTAATACCCTGTAGACTCATACAATTTTTTTTTATCTATCTGATTATGCTGGTACAGTTTATTATATTTTTTAATAGTTCAACTTTTTCTTTTATTGGATCTGAGCACAATGTCGAACAATTTGTCAATCGGGCTACAAACAACGGAGTTGCAGTTGATTTTATAAAACGCAATTTTCACCTTCTTTCTAAGTAAAGTCCAAACGAATAGAAATTTTAACGTTGGTTTTTTTTAAGAGAATTTTGATGAGCATTAACCGTGGACCATTTTGCACATTTAAGGTTTTTAACCTTTAATAGTTTCCAAGATTCCTGTAGTGATATTCACATTTAGTTATCTCTATCTTTAAATGAATTAACGTAAAAATCAAGGACATTTAAATAAAGGGGACTATGCATGTCACAGTCTATCTCGTATGTTGGGTGAAGCTAGACAAGGGGAAAGCAGAGGGCTTTATTTTCATCCAACTGATGCGCGCGATTACATCTCCAATGTCGTACATTTTGGATGGGTCAAAATAAAATATTTTATAGTCCTAAGTCAATATATTTCAACAGCTACTCAGTATTTTTATAATAAATATATATAATATTTTTATAACTTCTTGGAATCCCAATAACTGTAACCATTTCTTTCTTGTTGCACCATCCCCAAGCATCCTAAAAACGTTCACATTTCACTTTTAGAATACTGAGGCAAATTTTCAGTGAGACATAAAAATATATTCCCAAAGGAGAACATCAAATGGTTGAATGAATGCAACTTTCAGTTGATTGCATCTTCGGTATTTTTATGTATAAGTGAACCACCAGCATATTTTTGCTGTTGTATTTATTCAGTTTTTATGCTCGTGCATTTAGTAAAATTGTAAATATATTTTTGAAAAAGTTTTTATCGTAGAGGAAAATGAAAATGATGAATGATTAAAATTTGTAATGTTGGGTATAAGGGATAAGATTGAAATACCTATAAATATATTAAATATAAATAATGGCTGTAACTTATTTGTAGTGCAGCATTTTCCTTTCATTTTAATGGCCAAACGTGGTTCATATTATTGTTTTCTTACTATTTCAGCAAAAATTTAAGTCAGTTTTGTAAAATTTTACCGTTATTCAAAAAAAGTTACCAGAACGAACGAGGAACACGCTACAAATTATTGCGTAGTTGCCAAGTCTTCAAACATGGCAAATATGAAAAATGAAAAAATAGTTTAATATGTACAGAATTTAACAATATTGTATGCATAACTTAATAATACTATCCTATAATAATAATTTTCACAATTGTGATGAAAATTGCGATAAAAATATTAAAAACATTTCCAGTATAATTATACACTGACAACAATGATACAATTAGACTGTGAATAGACCAGGCTTCATCTAGAAATGTAAATAAATAAGTCCCCTTTATTTAAATGTCCTTGGTAAAAATTATAGACGGCGCAGAATCATTTTCGACATGAGTATATTTTAAAGGCATCCATGTAGATGGGTACCATCCTAAAAAATTGAGTTTTAAAGAAAACTTGAAATCTTTCTGTTTAAAAGTGGATGAACTGATTGAGGCGAACTGAGCCACATCCAACGCGACATTTTGTAACTTTAAAACTGTGGGCGCAAAAGAGCTCCGAAAACCATACAATTCACGTTTTGTGAAGTAAAGCTTTGTCAGATTAATGTCCAGGAGACGAATATACCATGGCAAATCCCAAGTAGACATCATTCGAAATGGTTGTCCCCAAGATTCGTGACAATTCGGACTTGACTTCATGACCGCTTCTAACTGCAAATTAAACGCAAACTAAATTTGAGTAGACCGTTTAAATCAAAAGTTCTTTTTTACGAACAATTCATTCATTAAAATGTAATGAACTTGATTGCAGTTGCGACGTCTGCTGTGAACAATTTGCAGGATACTGGATTGTTCAATAACTTACTACAAGTTCCAAATACCGAGACTTATTTACACCTTATAACTGTTGCAATTGTGTCAACTGAGCATAACCTATCACAAGTTTCTTAAAACGATTTAAAATCTTTAGTGTTATTCGAAATATTGAAAGAAAAGTTAGTATTGATGAATGGTTTCATGTACCTAATTTATTAATGTTAACTTTGTTCGTTGCGAAATCCAAAACAGTTTCCAGCTATTAGCTTAGTTTCATTACATTAAAGTCAGTTTCCAACGGTCAGACGCAAAACAAATATAAGTTTTGATGAAGTTAGTTTGGGAAAGGATATTTTCGATAATACTTGAAATGCACACGAAACAGATACAAGAACAAAACTATACAGACTGAACCACATTTGGTTACCACTATAAAAGCATCTTGGAAAACATTAGAGGCATAGAAAAGCAAAGTAAGTATTGAATAATTTAATACATATCGGCATTCCTTTGAGAAAGTACCTAACTGAACTGCTAATGATTTCAATTTTGTTTTGCGAAATGTGAAAATCTTCCATTGTCAAAATTAGCTTCACTCTGATTGATATATTTATATCATCAGGGATGTTGTTTATTTCCTACATTATTTTAATCTGCTCGGACCAAGCCTTAAATGGATGAATACGTAAGTGTAAAAGCATGGAACATCAGATGGGTGACGACACTCTTTATAGTATCTACTTCGCTGATGACCAACTAGTGATTGTGGAGGATGAAGAAGACTTGAACTACAAGAAGAATATGACAAGGCTGGACTGACAATGAACTTAAATAAGTGCGAGTACTTGATTATAGGAAGCGACGAATGTAACGACTTACCTTTGGATAAAGGAATGATAAAAAGGTGACGAAAAATGTAAATACTTAGGTGTGATTTTCAACAAATAAGGGATCGGTAAGGGAGAGGTCCAAGAAAAAATAAATAAAGCCAGAAACACTATTTAATTCAGTTTTATGAGAAAAGGACATAAGGAAAGAAACTAATCTGCGTATTTACAAACTATTATCCAGAATGTTATGATACACGGTGCGGATATATGGGATTTAAGCAAAATCAATAAAAAAAATTAATGGCAATAGGGATGAGCTGGGTACGAAGATGCGGCGTCAGCCGTATTATAAAATAAATATCATCATAATCTTGAAGTAAATTATTCTTTCGTTAAGATATAAGTATTGATTTAAGTGAACAAATTTTGCTAATTTCAAAATTGTAATTTCCACAAAATATCATATTCTTTATCCAAATAATC
The DNA here is from genome assembly GCF_000390285.2 of Anoplophora glabripennis. Taxonomy (NCBI): domain Eukaryota; kingdom Metazoa; phylum Arthropoda; class Insecta; order Coleoptera; family Cerambycidae; genus Anoplophora; species Anoplophora glabripennis. Next base: position 395,214 of record NW_019416767.1, read on the forward strand.
AATAAAATAAGCTTAATAGAGGGATTTATATGTTGTCATATGATTCATATGCTAATAAAAATCTACCAAATAAATGTATCAAGCTAACAGTATTATTCTGTGTGCTTCGCTTTACCTTTTTCGTAATATTTCGGATGTGTTAGGCCTAGATACAACATTTTTAAGGAACACCGTTGTAACTAGCTTCGTGAAAATACCTGTTTATGACTATGATTGTTGTTATCGCCAACCTGATGTCTGCAGTTTTAAACGTAATAAGATAGACTACTGACATAATTCTTCTGTGGATAAGTGAAAATTAAACCTTGGTTTAATTTGCGTAACTTAATCATATCATTAAATTCTCAGTATTACTACTTGATTCATAAGATTAGGATGCACCATATCAAGCAAAAAAATGTTACAATAATATACAGGGTGTTAATTAATTATGTACAATAAATTCAACAGACAATTATTTGAATGATTTGAAAACAAAAAGTTCATATTAACATTGGTCCGCAGATGATTCGTTTTCAAGATACCGGGTGTTGCAACAAATTGCTATTTCGTAAATAGAAATTTTGTTTTAATTTGGCAGTGTTATTTGTAATTTTAAGGGGCTAATTTAACCCTATCTTGATTAGATTTGTTAAGTCCATTGGCATCCCGAGCGGTACCTTAACGAATATTTTTAATAATGTTTCTTGTGTGGTCCAGGGATATGCAATTATGTAGATTTTATTTTTTTTTTTCTCCAAAAATTAATAAGATACCTACGAAAAATATTCAAGAGACAAAAAGTTGTATTTTTAGTTGCTTAATCCAAACAAAATATAAAAATTACAAAAAAGTAAGTGACGTACATTTTTTTTGTCAAAAATATTCGTTAAGGTACCGCTCGGGGTGCCACTGGACTTGACAAATCTAAAATCAAGTTAGGGTTAAATTAGCCCCTTAACACTATAAGTAACACTGCCAAATTACAACAAAATTGGGTAAAGGGTATGTAAGATATTTACGAAATAGCAATTTTTTACAAAAGTTTAACATGTATCTTGAAAACGAAGCATCTGCGGACCAATGTTTATATGAACTTTTTGTCTTAAAATCACTCAAATAATCGTCTGTTGAATTTATTGTACATACTTAATTAACACCCTGTATGTATGTTACATTATGTAGTTCAATAAATTTCATCTAGTTGGTGAAATGTACAACCCTAATTGCGAACTCTATACAGTGTGTCCAAGATAAGGATGGGATAGCATTAGGATCTAGGAAACGGTAAGAGATAGGGGGTGGCCCAAATTAGAAAAAAGTTGTGTTTTTTATACCTAACAATATGCCGTTTAGAAAATTTTAAAATTCCGGGTAGTTCCGGAGATATCCGGAAAAAAATAATTTTGCGAAATAGTTTTATTTTTTTCTGGCTTTATTTGAAAACGAATTTTAAAATAATCCTTATCTTGGACAGACTATACAGGGTGATTCACAACTTATCCAAAAAAATTTGAGAATAGATGCGGCATGAGAAATGGAGTCAATTTTAAGAAAAAAATTATTGAAGTTATAGCACATTAAACCACTACATAGCTGGACAACTGTAGTCTCTAGCGTCATTCGCAATACGCGTGGAGAGCCATGTGACTCCTAGTACTGAAATCCGTCGTTGCGGTAGTTTTTACCTGTTATCTGTGTTATTTACATCAGTTTTTTAGTAGTTAGTGTCAAAAATGGCTTGCGTGTATAGCAACTCAGAGTTGATGGATATCGATNGCGTGGAGAGCCATGTGACTCCTAGTACTGAAATCCGTCGTTGCGGTAGTTTTTACCTGTTATCTGTGGTATTTACATCAGTTTTTTAGTAGTTAGTGTCAAAAATGGCTTGCGGGTATAGCAACTCAGAGTTGATGGATATCGTTTTAATTTATGGTGAAGCAAGACGACATTTGTATTATGGTGAAGTACTTGAGTTATGGTGAAGCAAGATATCATTTGTGTTAGTTCGTAGAGAGTAAGACGGACCCAAATGTGTGAACAATTGCTGTTGCAGCATCGGGTATGTCAAATGATTTTATTATTTAAAAACACAAATTAATTTTATTAATTAATAACGGCAAAAGCAGTTGAATTTGCCGATATAAAATAGGTGCGATAAAATTCTATTTACATATTTCTTTCCTTGCGAAAGTTTTTGTCCGTTTTTATCGCACCGCCATGACGGTCGCATTGTGCTAGGTCAGGTTTTACACTGGACCAGTTTCCAGTGCCGTACAGAAGTGTATTTTTAAATCAATTTCGAACTGACCTTTTTAATTTTTTCTTTACAAAATTGTATTTGTAAAGGTTCCCTGTACATCCAGATTTTTTTTTGATAAGTTCTGAATCACCCTGTATACAAAAAATTAGATGGGAACTAAAGTACAATTAGGGGAGAATGGAACATAAACATGCAATTGATTTATACTAGTTTTCAATTCTTTTTCAATATACAGGATGAATCAGATTTAACGTCTTATTCCAGAATATAGTGTGTGAAGCTAGGTATCCCGCTTTTTGAGAGATTTAAACAAATGGCTATGCTGTACTAACTGTGCTACCAAACCGATATTTTAGGCCCTTTTACAAGGCGAAAAAATATATTTCGAGTTTTTCTGTGTGTTAGATCCTTTTGGTCACAAACTTTGGTTATTATGTGCATTATTATAATAATATATACATTGAATATTATAGCTATCAATGACGATAATATCAGCCATAAAAAAATTAAAATCAAAAATAATCTATGGCCCTGACAACATACCGCCATATACATATATTTAAGGGTATGTGCGAAACTACTTGTAAAATCATTATTAATATTTAATTTAATTTTAAACACTTCTACATATTCAGAGGTACCTATGGAAATAAACAAAAATATGTCCCGTATTTAAAAATGATGCTAAAAGTAGAATTGGAAATTATAGACCTGTAGCTTATACCTGTTACCTAGTAAAATATTTGAATCCATATAATATAGAAAAATATATTTTCGTGTTAATCCACTAATTTATCAAAGATGTGTGACATGTTTTAACCAGAAAAGCAGTACTTCACTGCGGGTGGAAGAATTTGATAAAACAAACTGATGATACGTGTTTGTTTCTAAAGGTCAAAGGTAACCTCCGTATAAATATGATCTCCACTCAAATTTGCACCCTGTATATTATGAGAATCAAGTGCATTTTGTCAAATTTGACTTTATTAATTTGTACGCGTTCGAGAAGGTTTTATTTGTGGGCATAGCATTTTACGTTTACGAAAACGTTTTCAGAACTTAAATTGATTTTTTTTTAATCCTACGTAATTAAAAATAATAATTTATATCTGGCCACTCTGAACCTCTGCCTATTGGACTATAAGCAAAAATGTACCTATACGTATACAGGGTGTTTCAGAAAGACCTCCCGTAAATTCAAGGGGTGATAGTACGATAAAAAATAAGAATTTTTTGTCATATGAACTATATGTCTATCTCCTCTTGTTTTCGGGATACAGAGCGATAAAATAAAAGTTTTAGAATAGAATTTTTACGAAAATTTCCAAACGGTACGAAATATTTTTATGAAATTTGGTATTCCGGGGTTTTTAAGGACGCCAAATACGCTGGTCTAATTATTTTTTGGATATTTCATAGAGGGCGCTAGTTACGCTACATTCCTATTACATTTTAGGTTCTAATTTTTTTGAGGTCAGGTTTTTTACATTCGGGCTCCAATTTCTAATGTACAATTTTATTTGCTAAAAATAATGTTCTCTTGTTAAAAACTTCCTAACGTGGACCGTTTTCGAGAAAAAAGGCTTTTAATTGAACTCTTACAATATTACGGTGAAGAAAATAAGGGACTTTTCTCAAAGTAGGCTTATGTCAAAACTTATTGATGGATGTCTCATAAACAACGCATACATTGTCAGTAATATTTTAAACTCTAATTAACTTTATATCAAAATTTTAGTGACTGTAATTAGTCATTACTAACTACAGCCACAAAAAATCACTTTTTGAAATTTTTCTTTTTCAATACGTTTCTTTGGATCAATTAGAATCTTATTTGCGATTTAACTTTTAAAATTAACGTTTAGTAATTATACAATTAGTTGCAAAAAACGAACGAAATGATTTAACAAATACTTGGATCAACAATTTCACGGTCAATCGAATCAACCTTTGGCACACATGGTGTTTGGATTGACCGTCTTTTCCATAAATTTCATCAACATCCATCGCTTTTCGCAATAATAATGCGCAATTTTCGAAAATTGGTCATTCTGCGTTCGACCTTTATTTTATTTAACAAATAGGTGAAAAATGACTAGGTATCTTAAACTGTAGGTAATTTAACTGCCTATAACACAAAATAACTAATTCTCCGATAGGTCGTCTAGATTTTCATGGGCTGTAAAAAAAGTGAAAATACACGTAATTTTGCCATTTATTTGCAATTTGCCTAACTTACAATTAGTGTCACTTATTTCAAGTTACTTTTGAGATATTATCATACGTCATACCCTCCCCGTCATAAAATGCAATAAAATGTCTACTTATAATTTTCAAGTTTTCAGGTTTTATGATCTAATTCGACTGGAGTAGTAATCTATTATTGGATTTATATCTGTATAAATAAATAAACAAATGTTGAATTCCCTTGTTTTTTTTTAATAATTTCAGAATGAATCCACTAATAAAATAAGTGCGATATTAAATATAACATTTACAATCATACTATTCCTGATAACGATGCAGAGACAAACTCAGTAATAAACTGTTGCGGATCTTAACTTTCTGCAGTCGTATGTGGAGATTCCCATTCATAGTCATCAAGAACACCGACTCCTGTCACGTGACCCTGCAGCCAAGTCTAAAGAAGTACCATGAGAAGGCGAAAGTACTCACGTGCGAGATGCATCTCGTTGCAGTACGCATGATGCAGCGTTGGGTCTTGCTCGCCGTCACCGGCCTCCTAGTGCACGCGTGTGTTGGCAGACGTCACTACCCCAATGCGCACCACCATGGGTTCAAAGAAATGGAAACTACGTCCGCATCCTCTCCGGAGGGAAAAATCGGCCAATATGAGGTTATCGACGCAGCTAGGACTGGACTGTTGTATAATGCTTATAGCAAACACCACCCTGGGTAAGTCTTATGTGTTTTTTTAATTAATCGATAGAATTACGTGGGAAACTGATCACGTATATAAAATATTTTTTGCACTCGTAAAATAAAAGTGCCTAAGTATATGATTATTACCAAAAACACAAAAATATTTATCAACACATTTAAAAAAGTACCAAAATAATTTATTAGGCAGATATTCATACAAGCCTTCAAAGTTGTCAAAAAGAAAACTAATTTAATTAATAACTTCATAACCCTTTTGCCGATCGCGTTAAAATTTGGTACATTTATTTGGACCATTATTGCATATTATTTCTTAAAGCTTTAGTCAAATCGATATACTGGGTGACAGTTTTCTCTGGTTACCTCTCCCTTTTAGCGGTCAAAACTTTTACAGTGGTCGTATTTTTTAAAACGGGTGGCAACATTGAAAAGGTTGTTTTATTTAAATCCACACATGCAAATTATGAAAATTTACAACTCCGTTTAATTGTCTTGATACACTTCATAATTTGCTTGTGTGTAGAGTGATGAGAATCCCATAGAAACACGACAATAATGACATTCCCTGATAGCCACAGCAATCGACATTTTGTTTTCATCGCCTACTGAACTCAAAAGTTTTAAATCCGTGACACCGCTTTACAAACCGAAACGTACATACCTGCAAATAATGCCATTTTTTCTCAAGAATGGCCTTCTGTAGGCGATTTTCCCAAGGGGCACTATTTTTTAAATAAAACGACCATTTCAATGTTGCTACATTTTCAAAAAAAAAATACGACCACTGTAAAAGTTTTGACCGTTAAGAGGGAGAGGTAACCGTTGAAAACTATCACCCAGCACATCGATTTGACTAAAACTTTAAGAAATAATACGCAATAATAGTCCAAATAAATGTACCAAATTTTAACGCGATCGGTAAAAGGGTTATGAAGTTATTAATTATAAATTAGTTTTATTTTTGACAACTTTGAAGGCCTGTAACTCAAAAACCAAAAGGTTTTTATTTATTCTGTTGCTAACTTAATGGCGCTTGCAGACCAGTCCTGGCTATTCAGGTTTTTGAGTTATTTTGAAAAATAGTAAATGTGGCATTTTCGAAAAGCATCTGTAACTTTTTTATTTAGACGAATTTTTAAAATCTGAAAACACTTTTTCACAGCAAGTTTTCTCGAGGAACATCACTGTATATTTAGATTTTCATTGCGACGTTTCGGTTACGAGAAACCATCATCAACTTTCTTTTCTTATATGGGGACCATATTGAATTTTAAGCTGAGAGCATTTTTTGGCTTTTCAATGATATAATAATACTCTAGTATAATTCAATTATATAAGTAAAAAAAATTCAAAAACAACGTCAAAAATCAATATATTTTTAATAAATTTGGCAAAACTGCATAAGGTCGTGGCATTGAGTGAAAAAATTATAGTAATGGCCACGTGTTTACGAAGAAAAGCCCCATTAGTAGTCTATGACGATAATAATATTTGCATTTGTTTCAAACTGCTTGTAATTTTGAATTATTGTTAATCATAGAGTTAATTGTTAACAGTGAGAGTGATACGTTTTAAAATCGGCAAAATGGCGTTGCGTTATTCCAGTGAAGAAAAATATTATTATTGCCCCAGTTATTATTATCTCTTCCATAGTTCTTAGCATGTAGCTTTTCAAAACTTCCAAACATTCTCAAATTTGTTATAAATTTATAAAAATACATTTCATTTGGTAGTTGTCTTTCGGGATAATTTCCAATATAACTGTTTAATGCTTTTCTATTATTTTTAATAAAGCACTTCAACATATAGGTGTAGATAATAATATAATTATCGTCATGGAAATTCATAGACTACTACTGGAGCTTTTCTTCGTAAACACGTGGCCATTACTATAATTTTTTCACTCAATGCCACGACCTTAATAATAAGCTTTTACAAAAATTTGAGACTATTCTATAATAGTTTCGAAAAATTATTGTGTTGCCAGATTTATTAAAAATATATTGATTTTTGAGGTTGTTTTTGAAAATTTTTTTTACTTATATCATTGAATTATAGTAGAGTATATTATATCATTGAAAAGCCAAAAAAGGCTCTCAGCTTAAAATACAATATGGTTGCCATAAGAAAAAAGAAAGTTCATGATGGTTTCTCGCAACCGAAACGTCGCAATGAAAATCTAAATATACAGTGATATTCCTCGAGAAAATTTACTGTGAAAAAGTGTTTTTAGATTTTAAAAATTCCTCTAAATAAAAAAGTTAGACAATTCTCGAAAACGCCACATTTACTATTTTTCGAAAATAACTCAAAAACCTGAAGAGCTAGGACCGGTCTGCAAGCGTCATTAAGTTAGCTACGGAACTGTCTAAGACTTTCTCCATTTAACCATTTTCCTATATCTTAGGTATAGTGACCAAGAAGATTCCAATAAATACATCACCAAAATGGTCCACATTGTATTCTGCCCTGTGTCGCAAAATCATTGAAATTGATTTCAAATTTGAGGTTTTTTCGATAAAAATTTACTAACCTTTCAACTTTGTGGAAAACTGGTATACTTACACTACCTAAAACCACTTGACTACAAAACTTTGAAATAAAACTGATCGATATACATATATTTCAGGGTTACCTTTGGTAACGTCAGTATCGCAAGAATCAAATTATTTATTATATGAAAAGGTCACATTTCATAATTCAAAAAGGACAGCAAAATGTATTAAACAGTTGACATTATAAACAATTAAATTTAACAGAATTGAGTAGGTATATATATTAGATATTTTGACGTAAGAATGTTTTATTAATATTTGAGTAGAACTACTTGCAATTCATGGATTATTTGTTATTTTTAAATTATTATCCACCCAAAAAAGCCACCTCAGCGACAACACAGGGTGTCGCGAGGCGAGTGGGTAGCTTCCTTAGATGAAAATAAACCATATTTTGGATAAGTTACTAAACTTCATATTTATTTTAATGAAAATTGGTTCAGTAGACTTTTTAGAATAGGCGGCAATGAACAATTTTTTTCTACCTAAAACATACGGGGTCACTAAGAATAACTGCCTTTGTTTTTTTGTCATATGTTTTAATGTATACAAATTGTGAGATAACGCAGTTTTATAAGCCTCACTTTATACACTGCAAAGAGGAATCTTGTAAAATGCAACCTTCCAAAGAAAAACTGTTTTAAATGTTCTGCTGCTCTTGAGGGAAATTTAGTATAATTGTACTTGATATTTCTTCTATATTTGTTGTTATATTAAATATTTCGTATACATTTTAGTGACGTACAACAACTACCTGCATTTTCTTAAAATTTTCTAGAAAAGAAAATATATAGAAACATTACTATTTAAGGTATTCTTAGAGATTTGTATGCTTTATGTAATGTGTTCATCTTCAGCCACCCTAAAAAACTGTACTTATATAATAATTTTCACTGAAATATCGAAAAATGTAGTAATACAAATTTGTTTGAAGACTCGTAACTTTTTATGGACGCAAAATCGTACTAAAGCAAATTGACTTAAAGTATGGTAAATTCACCTAAAACATAAACATTGGTTAATAAATACAAGTATAATAATTAAATAAAATTAGCAATTTTAGGTCTCGTGATTAAATTAGTTTTAAGTTTCCTGCGGTTTTATGTAAATTCTTTCATTAGTGCGTACCGATTTGTTTTTTACAGCATTGAAAACATCCTATTTTATTGAAATCTGACTGTCAAATGCATTTTTTTAATATAATTTCAATCTTGGTATGAAAACAAAGTTCATACAGCATACAGCATGGCTGATTGCTGAAATAAGGATTTTTCTCAGGCTTAGATAATATGAAAGTGACACTTTTTATATTTTAGGAATGAAGATGTCACTTTTATAATAATTGTATTAATTAAAACACTAAACTATTTAGGTAAATTTCTTCTATTTGATTAGGTAAAAAATAATTTAAAGTGATCTTCTCGTATTCAACACTTTTGACACTTAAAATGTCAAAACTACAAATACGTCAAAAACACAGTCAGCAAATTATTATTAATTATTTTTTTATTAGTTTTTTCTACCATTGCATTTTGTCAAATTATTTCAATTTCTTGTATATTTTAGAAATGTGCATTTAATTGAAATTAAATGAATACATATCCTCGTCGGATGCTAATTTATCAGTTTCGTATTTTAACTATGAAAATCATAAATTTTATATTTTCACATTCGAGTTTATAAAGATCAAAATACCTACATGTTTTCGTTTCTAGGGAAAATACATCTGGTGTTTACTAAACCGTGAGAAATCTTCGCCAGTATAAGTAGAAAAACCAATTTTTAGTAATAGTAATTATTATTATTATTAAATGAAAGTATTATTTTCGCTTATATCTTGCCACCGAGTGCAAAATAGCGCATGTATCGGAACAAAAATGCCTTTTAATTTAAATTAAAAGATAAACTGTAATTTTCTTTGATATGACATGTTCTATTTACGTTGAGAAATAAAAATGGGTTGAGAACCAGTAACAATTTTGCAAGTTGCAGACATAGTTAAGAATTATCTTGAGAATTGCGGCATTAACGTGAAAAATGTTTTGAGTCAGCGAAATTTGAATCGTTCCTCTAACATTTAACATTCTAATGAAACTACGAAAACGTGTAATCTAAATAATAACTTATATAAAGTAGAATATTTTTCATTATATCCTAATCACAGGGTAATATTATTCAAATTCATAATATTTTACTTATTTGCTTATTTTTTGCAAAAATTGTAATAAAATTTCCAAGGTCGTATTTAAAAAATGAAGTTGATGATGGTCCTGGAGAGACGAGACGTTACATATAGGGTGTTCAAAAAGTTAGGAACCCCCCTCTATATCAGAAAATACCGCTCAAACAAAAAAATTATTAGGACAAAAGTTGCAGGGTTTTGAGTGAGCAATTCAACGGTGACCTTGACCATGACCTTCAAGGTCGTTTAGAGGTTTGACGTTACAGTTACCTTTAGTCATGGTCAAACACATGGTATAAGTCATTTTTGAATTTTACGCTCATTCAATTTCCGCATTTATTAAAAATGGACTTGACCCGTAAACGATCTTGAAGGTCATGGCCAAGGTCACATTCGAACGTAAAATTTTCCGCTCTTACCATTTCCGGGGTCAAAAGTATACGGTTCAATTTAAAATTTTCATCTTGACCTCTAAATGACCTTCAAGGTCATGGTCAAGGTCACCGTTGGATTGCTCACTCAAAACACTGCAACTTTTGTCCTAATAATTTTTTTGTTTGAGCAGTATTTTCTGAGATAGAGGGGGGTTCCAAACTTTTTCAACACCCTGTATAAAAATTAATTATACCATTCGATAGAGGGCAAAAAGTTATCATGAGAAAGTGTTCTTTTTTTTCAATATCACCTGAAACAAGGCTGAAATTAAACAAAAACGGATTTCCAAAATTTTGATTTTTTTCAAATATTTCGAAAACTAATCAAATTAGCTTTGATTTTTAAGAGGCATAATGTTGATCCCCTGATTATGCAACTTTGACAGAAGCGAATATGTAACAGCCTGTATAAAAAAAGCCCAATTTTATTCGAAATCCATAAACAATATAAAAATTTTGTAAGAGGCAAAAAATAGTGCCTATTTTTAAAAATAGGTACATATAAATTCTGGCGTCACTAGCGTACACACAAAAAAGTTATAGCTCCGCGTCGCTCTTCCCACTCGTTCGCTAGACCGAGTAATAGAACGCATCGCCGCTATTTTCTTTTTTGCAATTAAATAGTGAATTCACCTTAATGTTAATGTAGGACATGAAAATATAACTTAATGTATACTTTCTCCAAATTTCGGCTCTTAATATTAATAATTAAGCTCACTGCGATTAAATAAAAAAATAATCTCAGCTTCTAATCAACTTAGGGCAACGATTTTTTTTTTAATTCGAAGAAAAATAGTACTAACTAAACTATAGAGGTTACTATTTTATTTTATAATAATTACGTATCTTAACAATTTTATAAATATTAACATTTTTTCGGTCATTTTTAAACAAATTAAATTTGAAAAATTAAATTGTCAGTAAATGCATAATACGTCAATACAACTATTTAGGTACAAAAACAACTAATGATCGAAACTCTACAACGCCTGTGAGCTTGGGAAAAATGAATTGAAAATAGCATCTTCTTAGATAACAAATTCCGCCAACGCCAAACTAATGAAGCTGAAATTTTTACCACTTATTAAGGGTGCAAAAAGCCTCAAAAATCCTGAATTACAAATGTCTGCGATGAAAATTGTATTAATTATTAGCAATTGAAAAAAGCGGACATTTTCGACCATTTTTGAGCTCTTGCGCATAAACAAATTATCGGATTTTAATCGGCCTTGTCTTATTTTATAGATTTATTTAATACCTACCTTTTTTCTCTATGAATAACAATTTTTTTACACGAGTCAAAAAAAAAACCAGCTTTCCATAACTTTGACCATTGTTTTAACAAAGTTTCCCAACTAGTCTCGAGTTGATTTTTTGATATTTTGTTTATAACACGTTTCTGAACAATATTCCTCAGAGAAACTTCTAATGGTATTTTTTTCCCGAAAAAAAGCTATAATGACTGGCCTATTAAGGGATAGCTAGTGGCGCACAGGCACAAGAAAGAGAACATATGTATTCCCAATAAATTCTATATTTACGTTGCCCTTATATAAAAATATATGTGTACGTGTAAGTTTCTTAAAAAAAATACTTTTCAAATTAAAAAAAAAAACTAGATTATATTTAATTAGATAATATTTAGAAGGCTATATCTCAGTAAGCGTGCACTTTTACATATGTATAGGTATGTTAGGTTAAATGGTCTTATTTTCATCCAAGAAACTTGTTGTCAAGCGTTTTCCATACTTTTCTTTGATATGGAGCTTTTTATATTGACATTTTAAAAAACAAAGATTATTTTGAAATATTTCATAAGCTTGTTTCAAAATTGTTTCTAGAAACTATTACTCAAAAAGGATTCCATTTACATTTACAAAAAAAAAAATATATAAAAATTGAAAAATATTATTAGAAGCGAAGGTATATAAATAAGAGAAAATGAGTTTTATAGTTTAATCCGAGAACATAATACTCTCTTTGTTTGTTGGCTTTTATTAGTTACTTGTATCAGTACTTGCATTAGCATTGCACCTCATTCGCCTTTGCTACTCATCGCTCAGCTCAACTTTTGCTAATTTTTATATTATGGGGTTTCATTATTATTACCACCCATTAAGTCGGTGAGTAGTTTATGATGACATTTACAAAAACCTTACTATACTACTAAGAACGTTAACTACTTTTCGCACACATTTGTATTGGTAAGCTATAAAACTGTCACCGCAAATATGAAATATCCTAAAATAATTCTGTTTGCATGTAGCGAACAATTTTTTACTTTTGCCTCAAGTGTCTACATATATATTTTTACGACCTGGCTCATATTCCGTTTCATATTGGCGAGTTCTTTTAAACATAGCCACTTTTATTGCAAAGCAACGTGATACTTTTACGAATCAACTTAATAGAAATTGTTGTCGTCAAATATTTATGGCACCGCTTCTTTGCATCTAGTCTGCATTTCTCCCTGCTACGAGCTATCGTAGTTATCTTATAACGTTTTCGCAGTAAAATAAGTTTACGTACATTTCTGCGATTTACATTAACGCATGGAATTCTTTTTTGTGTTAACATTGTATCCTAGAATTTAATTGCTGAAACTGATGAAACTTCATTATCTACTTTATTATTATTTGTTCCCACTTGTTTACAATCAAATTTAAAAACTTTGGAAATGTTTTTATGCGAACCGAGATACAACCTTATAGTTTAAGTCGGTATAATCTAATACTAGTAATACTAAAAGAAGAATAGGTTACATTGCCAAAAAAATTGTGAGTCAACTGATTTGGATTTGCATTTAATTGATAATTCACTTAATTATTAAATATTAAGCATCTTCCATCGATAAATCAGTGTTAAATAGTGAAAGATTGCATACAAAAGTTTTTATTTTGTAATTCCACGATAGTAACAGTGTAATTTTTATAAAGAAGTAAAAAATAAGAATAGCGTGCCGATTACATTAAAAACAAGATTCTTATTTCTTACTTTGTTTAATTTTTTAGTTTGTGCACAAACTGGTTTTACAATGAACCGAGAAAACAATGCATTTACTATTTACGAATGTGTCGATATGCTGTTAGTGTATGGTGCAGCCGGAGAAAATACGCTCGCGGCGACTAGATTGTACCGGGAACGATGGCAACAACGTCACCCCCCATGTGCAAATACAATCCTACAGTACGTCCAGCGGCTGCGAGATACGGGAAGTGTTATTCCTCGAGGAGAAGGATGTGGTCAGCAAGTGAACCTTAATGTTGAAGATGCAGTGTAGGAAAATCTTGAGGAAGACCCCACAATTAGTACTCGACGACTCGCACAGCATGTAGGAACCTCATCTCGTACCGTACATCGCATCTTAAGGCGTCAGCTGTCCAGATTTTACCTCCGGATCAACGAATGCGTTTTTGCATATGGTTTTTACGGCAATGCACCAATCAGTAGACTTTCCTGTTTATGCTTGTGTAACAACAGATGGGTGACATTTACCAGTGATGAAGTAAATTTCCATAATATGCACATATGGGCCGATGAAAATCCTCATGCGATTAGGGCGATTCAACATCGGTTCTCGCTAAATGTTAGAGCTGGCATAAGAGGCGATGTACCTGTGGGCTCCTATTGCTTTGAAGGACGACTAAATGGACCAATATATGCTGAGCTTTTGGAGAACCGGTTACCTGAATTTTTGGACGATGTGGCATTACAAGTTCGGGCACGCATGTTTTGTCTTCAAGATGGGGCTACACCACACAGTACTCGAGAAGTAACGACACTTTTGAATGAAATGTTTCCTCAGCGATGGATTGGACGCTTTGGTCCTGTGCCGTGGCCACCTCGATCACCCGATCTAACTTCAATGGACTTTTACCTTTGGAGTAACTTGAACTCATTGGTTTACAATACTCCAATTGCTACGGTGGAAGAATTACGAAACCGTATACTTGAATATATTGATATCTTTCAACGACGATTTGCTTTCGCGGCTGGTCTACAGCACGTAACTCATCGTACAGCACATGGACAGGACCGTTCCAGAGAAAATATTTTGATCCATAATTGAACGAAAAAAAAAAACGCAAAAATATAACTTTTTCGTATAAGACTTTTCTATTACAAATATCGTTAGGAAGTTGTAGTTTAATTTTTATAGATTATACACGCCACACCCTGTATACAGGGTGTTTATTAATACTTGTACAAACTTTAAAGATTAAATCTTTGGCCAATTTTGAGAAAAAAATTTCATATGAACATGGATCCGCAACGGCTTTGTTCTTGAGATACAGACCTAAACAGAGTCTTGAGGAACTCCGTTATTTGTGTAAAGTAGACCTGACTCCAGATTATTTATGCTAACTTATTGTTGCCTCTGAGGTAAATAGGAATATTTAGTGTATTACCTCTGAAACCATAACATCTACTAATTTTTTTAGCAAAATATTAATATTAATAATGGAATGTTTTAATAATGTCGCACATAGCTGCCACACAACTCATGTCCTTAATAATTATGATTACGATGAACCATCTGAAACACATTTTATTCTTTTTAAATACAAATGATGTTTTCTGAAAGGTACTTTATAAAAACAATACTGAATTTTTTTGAGATAAAATTTATGAATTCTGAAAATTGAGGATAAAGAAATTATACAGTTCAGAAGTAAATATCACTTTTATTTAAAAACAGTTTCGTCAAATGTTTTAAAGGCCACAACTTTATTTTTGCATTAGAAGTCTTAGGAGATCTTTCTCTATCTCGTGAGAAAGGCTTTGATAGTTGTAGTACATTTACTTTGCTCCGAAGCTTCGTTCTTATTTTTCTTTCCTACAAATGCCGCAGTCCTTCGATACACAGCAGAGTTCTATTCTTGCAGTTATAAACGGTTATTTTATTTGTTAAAAGTTTCAGATTCCAAACTTTTGTTCTTGTTTTAGAGATGCCTCTTTGACTTGCTTGTGTTTCCAATGCGACTGTAGAATTTACAATAGTTTATTTTTTATTGAAACAGTATCAAATTTATTGTTTGCATTAATATTACCGCCCGCATGTATGGGTTGCTTATCGAAAACAGTACCATTGGATATTATATTTGTATCAGATGCCATTTAAATTTAAAAAAATAATGACCTTAAAATTAGTATAAAGCAATGTCATTTACAGAATATTTCACAGACTCACGACTTGGTTTTGCACTATATTTTCAGTTACAGCTTCAGTATTAAAAACTTATATTTCAATATATATTTTTTAAGTAATTTTATAAATATAAATATTATTAATAAAAAACACATTAAAATTGTTAAACGATGTAATATTTCAAACAAATATTTTGTATTTTTGTTAGTAAAAATAATCAGGATAGGCAGATCTTAATATTTCTGTATTTTATTTAGGATTGCATTTAAAATAGAATTAATAAAGACTAATAGAAAAAAATATATGTACATACACAAAACACACAACTTTTAGAACAAATAAAATTCTGAACAGAATATCAAAAGCAGTGACAACATGACTAGTGTTATTTTGTTTTCATTTTATTTTCCTCTTAAGTTAATTTTTGTTTATTTGAATTAACTTGTTACCTTTAAAATAAAGTAAGAATCCTGGACCTAACAGTAAAATATATACTTACTCTAAAAAAGTTGATCTGGTATTCTATAGAATGTTTGATCAGTAAATTTGTAAAAATAAGTACTATTGAAGTAATTCTACTTTTAATGGTAAGAAAAAATTCCACTTAGAATCGAATTTCACATTTCTGTGCCAAAATTCGAGAATACATTTTTTGCAACATCTCATTTTTTTCAAAAATTAGTATTTTAATGTTAGCCATTCCATGAAATGTATAGTATGTAATTGCTTATTGCTTTTTCCAAGTTAATAGTGCTGTGGATTCATATTCAAATTTAACGTCTACATAAATTTGCTACAAAACTTTTCATTGATGGGTTACAAATAAAATACTGATTTATCGAAAAAACAGGAATAGATTTTATATCCTTGAAATTTGGTACAGAGGTATAAAATTGCATTCCAAATTACTTTTCGTAATGGAATATTGCTGTATATTAAAAAACAGTACTAATAGTAATTATGCTTACTATAATGATGATAGCGTCTAGAGACAGCCTTGAGGCTTCCAGAAGTAAGTTTCATTGATTCAATGTTACTCAGGTCGTTTTCATACGTTTTATATACAGTAAAACCTAAACTGATCTAACCTATCAGTTTATGTTTTTTATTAAGAATCAAGAAAAACGCACACACTGGGAAACTCAAAGCAAAGTGGACACTATTATTTTTACAATTGATTTATTATTTTTTTTATTTTTTTGTTTATGAAATTAGTTTGTAAATTTTCCATCCACATATTTTATACTTTTAGCTAATGACACAAGTATTACAAATAAAAATAAAGATTTCGAGCAATTGCAGTTAAACGAAAGAAAGTTTATCTCCGTTTTTGAACGGCCAGAGCAGGCAGATTGGACAAGGAGCACGAACTCATACGGAAAAATTGACAAAATTTTTCAATGTAATAGTAGAAATAACTAGTTTTTACCGCTAGGGTCACTAGTGTTCATTGTACACCGACATATTTTCATTATTTATTAATTTATTTATCTAATTCAAAGTTGCCTACATTATTTATTTTAAAATTTTTAACACATCACAAAAACGCATGAATGATTTTTAATTCAAACTGTCGCTTTCTTTATCTCCCCTTCACTATTTCGGTGCAGATGGGACACTAGCGCTCTCTAATTTGGTAAGATATTTGTTTACATGGAATTCGTGCTCCTTGTGTAGTCTCCATAGGCCAAGATATGCAAAATTTCTAGGGGTTTACACAGACAGAACACTAATCTCTAACACAACCAGGTGATTTTTTTAACCTGAAACTGAAATATTTCGAGAAATAAGTACTTTACGAAAAAAATGATTTGATTTGATTTGATTTGGAGGGAATCAATTAGTGCAAAATTAGCCATTCTCCCACATCCTTGTAGCTGGGATGAGGGGTAATTTTGAAATTTTAAATCGGAACTCCTATTTTTTATTGCAGATTCCTATTCGATGGCTAAGAGTACGTGGAATTTGTCTGATTGTGAAACATTTTTTTTATTCATGATAGATTGCGCTATAATCGTCAAAATTTGATGCAATACGTTTTCACTGTAAATAATCAAAATTAGTCTTAACACAAATTTTATTTCTCAAATTTGCAATTATTGAAAAACGACTTATCAAGAAACTACTATTATCGCAACCCAGCAACATGTGTCCTTTTTGGGATTCTTGGTAACGCGATTTCCTTCGTTTATCGCATTGCTTGATTAAATCTGCTTTTAAATGAATGTATTGTTTGCGTTTTGTTTTAAGAATATAATTTCCTTTGTTAAAAATAATGTTTATAAAAATGTTTTATTATGTTTACGTTTAACGTTTGTATTATTTCTTCTTTCATGTTTTTGTGACTGCAAAGACACAAAAAAAACGTACAAAGAAAGAAATAATTTTAAGAAACAACTGACTTTAATCAAGCACCTCGAAGAGAATAAAAAATTGCTATGTCACGTAATTGTTCCTAGTTACGCTAAAAGTAGTTTAATTTCGCAGTTATTCGAAATTTCCAATATAAATAAATTTTCTTGGCGACGAATTTCGAGTATTTATTTACATAAAACGTGGTATTTTTTTATTGCAAACACATTACAGAATTGTATACATAGATTACACACCCCCAAAAAAAAAGTGGCAGGTTCGAAAGACAAGACGCTATTCATATGGTTTTGGGGCGCTGAATCCGAATCCGGTGTCCGTTTGACACGATTAGCTCTGGTGTAAGGTCAGTTCAAAGTCAAATGTAGAAAATCAATTGTCAACAAACTAAACCTATGTATCTATACGTTTTTGGGGTCTCCGAATCCGAATCCGGTGTTCGTTTGACGCTATTAGCTCTGGTTTAAGGTCAGCTCAAGGTCAAATGTAGAAAATCAATTGTTAACAAACTAAATCTATGTATCTAAACGTTTTTGGGGTTGCCGAATCGGAATCCGGTGTCTGTTTGACGCGATTAGCTCTGGTTTAAGGCCAGTTCAAGGTCAAATGTAGAAAATCAATTGTCAACAAACTAAACCTACGTATCTATACGTTTTTGGAGTCGCCGAATCCGAATCCGGTGTTCGATTGACTCGATCAGATCTGGTTTAAGTTCAGTTCAAGGTCAAATGTAAAGCCATTTATGTTGTTTGTATTTGATCATATGTAAGACTATCCTCAAAATATGGCACTCTTGTTTCAATGTACGTTAGGTTTATAACATCCATGTTTGAAGTGATTCATCCAACAATATCATTGTAGTAACCTAAGGAAAATTCTTCATTGTTAGAAAAATATTCCTTATTTCTGTACTGATAAAAAGTAAAAAGCTTTCACTTTTCCGGCTTGCTTAATATTTTTTTTTGGCCATTATATTAGGAACTCTGCTCCATTCTTTGTCAGATTCAAATCTCGAACATCATTTACTTTTTGTGAGATTTTTGCTGTATTTTTCACAACGTGATATGGAATATATTCGTCATCACTAGTATCACTAGCAATATCAGTGATAGTTTCATTGCTCAAATCTAATCAAATTTTTCACTTAGGCTTAAAACCAAAATATTTGTATAAATATCTTTCGTATGTTGATTGATCTTTTTCTATTAGAAAATATTTAATAGACCTGATCGCTTCAAACGGACGTCAGATTCGGATTCAACGACCCCCAAAACGTATAGATATGTAAGTTTACTTTGTTTTCAATTAATTCTCCACATTTGACCTTGAACTGACCCCAACCCAGATCTGATTGAGTCAAACGGACATCAGATTCGGATTCGGCAACCCCAAAAACTTATAGATATGTAGATTTATTTTGTTGGCAATTGATTCTCTACATTTGACCTTGAACTGAACTTAAAACATCTGATCGAGTCAAACGGATACCGAATTCGGATTCAGCGAGCCCAAAACCATATGAATACCATGGTCTTGTATTTCGGACCTGCCACTTTTTTTGTGGGGCTGTGTTATCAGTAGGAGAAATGAAAAAAAAAAAATAAATTACAGCGCCATCTATAATTAATCGAAAAAAATATTTCTTACAAAACCTACGTACTTTGAGCTGTAGAATCCGAATCTGCAATAAAAGATGTGGATTTTTATTTTCTATTTCAAAGTTACCCCCCATCCCCAACTACTACTAGGGGTGGAGGAGAATGACTAATTTTAGCACTATGTAATTCCCCCGCGGAATGATTAAATTTTGACAGACATTTTTTCGTGGGGTTCTTATTTCGCGAGATATTTTAAAGTTTCAGATTGAAAATACACCCGTACATATAGAAGATTTAAATAAAAAATTAAATAAAGTCTTATTTACAACAAACACAGTAAAAATAGAAGTATGTTTTCGATCTTCCACAGCTTCAGTATGGAATTGACTTTTTCCAGTGGATTATAGTTAAAACAAGGAATAAATATGTCTTCATCTTTCATCTTTCTCATACAACTTTGTTACAGATTGTATATGTATATTTCATTTTTCTGTTTTTTTTTATTTAGGTTTTGTTTGGCCTGCTACGCCTACGTACTTTACTTCTCTCATGTTCTTTTCCAAAAGCGTTAACACTACAATGTAGATCTGTATGGGCATGCAAGCCTTGTGATATACTGCAAATTGGATTCATTTATTCTGATTACCTGCTCTCGAGCAGCAGCGTTGAAATAGGGTTTGCTTAGTTTTATTTCCTAGCTCACTGGATATTTCTGATAGTAATCAGTAATTATATTGGTGCTTCTTGAACTTGTTATCTCTGTACCTAACTTTTACCCACCTCGTAACTTCTTCCTCAAATATCAGTTAAAAAAATTGAAACAGATTTCTTATTTTCTCTATTTTAATGTTGGTGAATATTATCAATCCGATATAGTTGCTGCCGAAGTGACTTTTCGTCGTTTTCCGATATTTTAACAACATAAAGTCATTTAAAAACAATATATTAATTTATTTATTAGCTTTCGCATTTTGCAATCTATTTTATTTGTGCTAAGCTAAATATAAAATATTCCATTTAAAATCAAATTTCTTTAGTAAAAACAAAGAATTGTTTTCTATTTAACCAGCCCGGTGACCACCTGCTCTTGAGTTAACACGTGTTGAGTACCGTTTTGTTAGACAAATTTACTGCTGATAAAGCTGTGGTGCTGACATGGGTACATAACATTGCTTCTTGTTTTTTAATGCATTTTGTAAAATAATACAAAAACAATTTAAGAAAAAGGATTAGCTTGGATAATAGGTTTTTCTATTTCTTGGAGTCATAATTTCTCTATTATAGCTGTTTAACGTTAAATTTGTTTTTTTTTGTCTTAGTTTAGTATAAATGTAATAACTAAACTGAGAGCTAGGTAGCTCGCGCGACTCACTAACGATGCCAATGGCTTGGGGACCGTTTATGCTAGGTCAAATGACTCCTTCAAAGCAACCTATTCGAAAATTCTGAACTCTTGCATCCATGATTTCAATTGTTTGTTCCATAAAATGCCGAAAGTGATCATTTACTAGTGCCGACACTTGGTATATTGTTTGTATTATGACTACACCAATGTTGGGTATACTAATGTAACCTGAACTTAATGACATATTATGGTTACATTAGATATACAGAATGTATTTAAATGACCGGGCATAAATGCTACAAAGAATTTTGAGACGAAAATGTGAGAGTTGGGACAAGAGTCAAATATGCCTTAGTCCATAGTTGCTTAATGTGCTACTTACTGGGTGTTCAATTTGAAATTATAGAAATTACAGAATATATTAATAATTTTCCCTAAGAAAACTGTTTTGTAATCTTACTGTCCTAAGTTCTTCCTCAGACAAAATAGCTATCGCCACATACCGCTACTGGAATAAGCCAGCAGTTTTAAATATCCGAATTGCCGATAGAATACACTACCAGCAGAATTTTAGGAAGAATCAAATGCAGCGACCTGCATACCTACGCGTATCCAAGCAACATATAAACAAAACTTTGGTAATGTTGCCAGGCGTACTTACGGATTTCTTTTGATACTTCTTTATCAATATTTATTTTTTGCGTTACTGTATTTACTTAAATGTATAATGTAGGTATTAATAAAAATATTTTTAAAGAATCGAAGATGTAGTTTCATATGATATTCTGCAGCAATGTACAGTTACGTTATTTAATCATATATTTCGTTAATTAGCTACTATTTTCATTTTTTGATATTGAAATACTACAGAAAATTTATTTCCAAATAAACAAAATTCATAATGATATTTTAAACAGGGTACAGGTTTTTTTTTGTATTTTGACATCCACTTATAGATAAAGATAGAAAAAAAAACTTTAAAACAAATGTACGACTTTTCTTTTATTTCTTTTGACATCAAAATCTACTGGCATCATTAAAAAAATTAAAATTCATGCTTATTGAAATAACAAATAACGATTTTTATAACTAACCTTTACAACAACATAAGGAGAATACCTAAAACCGAAATAACATTAAAATACCTATAATTTTTACAAATCAACATTCAAGTTCAGAATTATCAAACATTTCGTCCTGTATTTTTTCTTTCAATACTTGTAAATTTTAAGTTTTTTAATAATATATTTTGTTGAAGTGTCCTCACAAAAATATGTCTAAAGGACTGAGATCGGGGCTGTTTTTTGGCCAATTTTTTACATGTTCGTTAACGGGATTCGTCCTCAAAAATAAACTTGCTGATATTCCTGAAGAACTTTTGCACATTATTGTTATTTGAATAATACAGTTTAATTCTGTTTTATTTTTCATCATCAAAATAACCAATTTTAATTTTTTTAAACTAAAATGGGTTATTCTGATAATGATAAATCCCATGTATTTTTAAAGGAAAGTTCGTTTCTGTCATTTTTATCTGATTGTGTGCAAGAGATAGAGTTATAGTGTGCGATAGATAGAGTGACTTTGTCCTCATAGAGGGCTTTTTTTTCTCTCTCTCTCTCTGCTGTCTTTAGGAGTCTCTGGGGCTTCCCCAGCATTTCAGGACACCCTAGAGAGGGAGCGTGGGGTAGAGCGCGTGGCCTTTTTAGCCTTCGTCATCGAGCTATGATGTCACAACGTATGAGAAAAAAAAACTGTTTTTGCTCGTAACTCGGAAATGGCTGGAAATATAAACAAATCTCCCCTTGGTTGTTCTTAGGAGAGCACTCGCGGTGAGTGACGCAAAGCGGGGTGTCACAATATATGAAAGAAAAAAAAAACAGTATTTGCTTCTACCTCGGAAATGACTCGAAGTATCAAAAAATCTCAAAGTCCGCATGTCGAAAAAAAAATTGGGACCAACGGTGTGTGACATCATTGAATAAAAAAGTGTTTATAACTCGGAAACGGTGTGTTGAATCGAAAAAATCTCCCCACGCCCCCGGGTTCTGTATGTTCCTTCTGCGTTGAATGCAAAAGGTCCGAAATCCATATGAAATTAAATTTCTGAAACAAGAGGAGTGTGATGATACAGTAAAAGAGGTCTGATAACTCGGAAACGGTGCGTAGAATCGAAATAATAATTAAAAAAATCTCCCCCACACCCCCGGCTCTCTTTGTCCGTTCTGCTTTAAATGCAAAAGGTCCGAAGTCTGTATGTCGAAAATAAATTTTAGAAACAAGATGTGTGTGACGTCATATAGTAAAAAGGCCGTATATCTCGGAAACGGTGAACCGTTGAATCTAAAAAATAATTGAAAAAATCTCCCCACACCCCTGATTCTGTATGTCAGTTCTGCGTTGAATATATAAGGTCCGAAGTTCGTATGTCGAAAATAAATTTTGGAAACAAGAGGTGTGCTACATCATAAAATAAAAAGGCCGTATAACTCGGAAACGGTGCGAATCGAAAAAATAATTGAAAAAATCTCTTCACACCCCTGGTTCTGATAGTCCCTTCTGCGGAATGCAAAAGGTTCGAAGTCCGTATGTCGAAAAACAAAAAAGTTAGTCAAAAACTGCAACACGAGTAGCGAACGCATTATCTTCTTCAACTACTTCTTGAGGTTCCAGCAATTTTACATTGTGTTAATTTTTTTTTAACACCTTGTGTTACAAATATGAGCACTACCAATGGCGTCCATGATATGCAGCACTTGTGTCAATAATTATTTTACCTAACTAAAGAAATCAACAATAAGAGAGCAGTACCCATCTAAAGATACACAACTTGTATAATGCAACTTTTTTAAACATAGGTTTTAATATCGTACCAAATTGAAAGTCGACGCACAAATCTAAAAACATTAATTTCAAGTTTTTTAATTCTCCCATTCCAAGGTGATATGAAATAAATAATTAATTTGGTAAATTCAGTTTTAATTCTAACTTGATTTATTTTATTTAGTATTTAAGACAAATGTGATTTCCAAACAGAAGATAAGTTCCATATCTCTTTAATTACATAATTGAATGCATCAAATTTATTTGGCCGTTATTATTTGGCAACAAAGCCGCCGCTAGAACTGCCGTCTATTACCAAGTAGAAGAGTTACCACGCTAAATTTTATAGCTGGACGCCGGCTAACAAGAGCCTTCATAGTCCAGTTGTAGAGGTTCGGCGTGTGTCAAACCTTGATAACTCGGAAATAACTACACAGGTCTACTTTAAATGATGAGTACAATAACAGGCTAATTTGCTGACAAAGTATTTTATCAGGAAAAAAAGTTATTAACAATTCAATCGTGAAAAAAAAATTTTTTAGTAGTTTTCTTTAAATAACTCAGCGGGATGACTTTGTACGAAAAAATGCTTAGGACATGATTTTGTTCGTAATAAAAATAGCTACAAAATGGCGGTGGTCCGATTACGAAATTTGCAATAACAAAGCCGTGAGATTGAAAAAACGGTATAAAACGTCAATTTTTTTAAGTTGCTGTAAAAATGTCAATTATAAACAAAAAGTGATAAAACTTTCGAAAACTATAGTTCAATATATATACAATAATGACGCTAAAGCCGAAAATCAGGAGAGCAAAACTTTTTGTTCTATAAGGTGTTATACATTCATCGGCATCTGAAACTCGAAACTTTGCCAAATTTGTTCGAAGCTTTGCTGACACTTGAAATTTGGTACACACATAGTGTAAATATGCAGAAACCAAAAGCAATTTGCAAAATTCAAGTATCTTCATTTTTGCAGTTTTGGTAAGGTTTTATACGTCACCCTAGTTTTATACGTCACCGTTTTTTTAATTTTTGGACGTATATTTATGTATATTTATAAAATATTCCATTACGGTAGATTAGCCAGCATAATTACCTACAATTTAAAAAAATATATATTTTCATCGTTTAGATCCTAAGCTACTTAACATTTTGCGCCTGTTAGCCGTAGTCGTACATTATTCAACATATTAACATAAAACAAAATCGTACGTGTGGGGTAAACCTTTAACTTTAAGTAAACAATTGTTTAAATTTACTGTTGCATATTTCTAATAGTATACAAGCGCCGAAGAGCGGAGCTCGCGCTCGAAAATGAAAAGTTAAAGGTTTACCCCACACGTACGATTTTGTTTTATGTTAATATGTTGAATAATGTACGACTACGGCTAACAGGCGCAAAATGTTAAGTAGCTTAGGATCTAAACGATGAAAATATATATTTTTTTAAATTGTAGGTAATTATGCTGGCTAATCTACCGTAATGGAATATTTTATAAATATACATAAATATACGTCCAAAAATTAAAAAAACGGTGACGTATAAAACTAGGGTGACGTATAAAACCTTACCAAAACTGCAAAAATGAAGATACTTGAATTTTGCAAATTGCTTTTGGTTTCTGCATATTTACACTATGTGTGTACCAAATTTCAAGTGTCAGCAAAGCTTCGAACAAATTTGGCAAAGTTTCGAGTTTCAGATGCCGATGAATGTATAACACCTTATAGAACAAAAAGTTTTGCTCTCCTGATTTTCGGCTTTAGCGTCATTATTGTATATATATTGAACTATAGTTTTCGAAAGTTTTATCACTTTTTGTTTATAATTGACATTTTTACAGCAACTTAAAAAAATTGGCGTTTTATACCGTTTTTTCAATCTCACGGCTTTGTTATTGCAAATTTCGTAATCGGACCACCGCCATTTTGTAGCTATTTTTATTACGAACAAAATCATATCCTAAGCATTTTTTCGTACAAAGTCATCCGGCTGAGTTATTTAAAGAAAACTACTAAAACAAATTTTTTCCGCGATTAAATTGTTAATAACTTTTTTCCCTGAAAAAATACTTTGTCAGTAAATTAGCCTGTTATTGTACTCATCATTTAAAGTAGTCCTGTGTAGTTATTTCCGAGTTATCAACAAAATGTCACCAACAGTAACTTTTCGGCCTCTGCCGACTGGAGTATCATCCATTTTAGGCGGCCAATTTCCAGCATTTAATACGGAGTCTGTGGCGATAAGCTATATTGTCTGTAGTTCTACTTCAAAATGTATATTTTAGTACGGGTAGGATCCTCTATTAATCAGTAGTGGATTTATAGATCTAAATTTTGATAAAACCAGAAATAATACGAAAAAAAGTCGAGAAAATTAAATTGGCAATAGACATTTTTAGTAGTGACGTCACATACGCTAAATAATAGGCAACCCCACAGTGCACATTGTCATGAAGAATTCATAAGTATTTTTACTAGATAGATTTTCGACCTTATGTACTTTGGACATAAGTACAAAAAAATGGTCTCTTTGTCACAGCCTTAAATATCGCGATATTCTGGCAATATTAGAAATATTTAAGAAGTTTCAAATCCCAAGTGACAAACTAATAAAATTATAGAATTTATGTATTTAAATTTATAGAACAATATTGACTTTTATAGCAATTAATAAATTAAAATTATATCTATCTTACTGAGCATGCGCATTAAAGATAATTTCATATAAGCGAAATAGACTCGCAACAGGGTATCATTCAAGAAAAGTTCGGTTATGGTTAAGAGTACGTCTATAATAAACCACTTGAAGAAAAAAACACTCGATAAACACACCCATACAGTACAACACCAAGAAAAACAATAAAAATACTTAGTGGAACTAGAAAATGCCAAGATTAAACAAAACAAGAAAAAAATACGCTAATGTTGACAGCGATGACATCCAAGATCTCACCTGCGTATGAGGCTATTCTTTCCAAGTATGAGCATTAGGAATAACACGGCTAATGCTAAATTTTTACTTTATTTAAATTTAGGAATATTCTTTTATATCATTTTTTGTACGATTTAAGCACATTAGTGTATTAGTAAAAATAAATTAATTGGAAGTTGTTCATTTTTATAGTATCTATGTAAATAGTACACAAGGGTCAGATATGACAATTTGTTGCAGTTTGCCTAAATATGTGACGTTACACAAAAAGAGCCTATTGGTAAAATTTATAATATACAGCGTGTTTTCTAAAGAAGTAGCACAAATGGTACCGATAAATCTACAGCTAAAAATAACACGTTTCGCATAAAAATGACTTTAGTAAAATGTTTATCTCTTAGTAGGTACAGCCTCTCGAAGTTTCCAAAAAAAAAAATAGTATTTTACACAAATTTTCTGCTAACGCATTTCTCAACACTTTTTCGAAAACTTTTTCCCCCTTGAGGGGGTTGAGATAAGCATTCCTTATTTGCTACAACTTTGTTGTTTGACAAAATTGAATATTCAAAAATGCTTATCAGATGACAAAGATTGAATATTTAAAGATACCTATCTGATAGACTGGTTTATTTTAAAACTTTTACCTCTCTCACTTTTTTGCTTTAAAACTAACCGTTTATAAACATAAAAATTAAATTCATTATCATTCGTATTACGACTATGTATGTGTTAAAATTTAACTGAATTAATTCAGCTGTTAAATTGTTCATTAAATTTAAGTATGTTGTTTCCTCGATAATATTTGTAGGAAGTAGTTTGGTAGTAATAAAACTGGAAGTTTATGATCCTTGAACAACCAAAAGTAATTTCACAGTATCAGATCAATGCTAGGTACTTGTAAAAATTTAATAACGGCATATTTCAAGGACTTGTAGTGCATACAAAATGAACGAAATAATATGAAATTGAAGTTAGTTCCATCCCTTAGATATTTTTAACTTAAAGAATACCCTAATACAGGTTTTGATCAAGACAAAAACCGATCTGCACTAACGCTCTTCTTTTTTCTTCACAAAAATAAAAATTTGCGAGGTAATAACACAATTTCTGGCACTAGCTTTTTCAAAAATCTTTATTATAATTCAAATTCATTCGATAACCAATCGTCTAACTAAAACCCCAAACAACCAATATCCATATAGCATAATAAATCAAAACAAAATAACACATTAGCTAAAACCATTTCAAAGATACCTATGTGTCGACTTTCATTTGAATCTGATTAATCATTTTTGAGTTATTTAAATAAAAAGTGTTTTAGCAACCTTTAACTATTTTGCAAAGCGTGTACAGAAAATTACATATCCTACACCCTGTTTGAGTTTGACATTATACAGGGTGTTTCAGGATTATATGTAAAAATTTTTAATACGAATTGGGGAAAAATATTCCTATGGACGTATGTCCGGAAACGATTTGTTAAGGAGTTACAGCCGTTTAAAAATGGAGGTCAAAATCGAGTTTTAAATTTTTGTCTCAAATTTGAAAACAGATAAAATCCTGATTTTTGGTACAGATGTTTTACTGATCCAGGCCCATCTAACCAGTATTTTTTCATTAAAATAATCTTATTTGGAATGGGTGAACTCAACAACACCCTGTATATTTTTCATGAAAACATTTGACTCGTTAGGTTTTCAATTTTTGCAATACATATTTTGGAGACAGATTAATTTAGAAACTTTTTCATCTCTTTCATCTTTATCATGAAATAAGTAGTTTTTGAGTAAAAAAATAAAATACAATTTCTCAATAGATATAAATTCAGGATTTTATCTGTTTTCAAATTTGAGAAAAAAATTTAAAACTCGACCACCATTTTTAAACAAACGTAATTCCTTAACGAATTGTTTCCGGAATTACGTCCGGGTCCTGAAGCACCCTGTATATAATCTAATATAGTTCTAAATAATTATCATCTAGTTACTGATTGTTCTTTCTCGTCTCGAAGCAAAAGCAACTATATTAAAGCGAATCGTGTTGTATCTCAGTAACCGAAGTAGTTATTTTATTCGTGTTCTATTCTATTGAATAATGCAATTATGCCCGATTGTCGATTGTCGTGCGAGGGTGTCGTAGGAGGCTGTGCAAAAGGTTGACAGTGATCGCTAGTATCGTGATATTTCTTGCCTACGTTACGTCGCCTCTATTGCTGGAAACCATGAGAAATGTGTAAGTAAACACCTTTTTTCAGCCAATACACTATAATGCATTCGCGAGTAGTAAGTGTTACCCATTATCCTTTTACCATAAGTTACAAACTCAAAACTAGACCAGGATTTTCAGTATATAAAAAGACAGAATGACACAATAGGCAGGTAAATAAGCGAGTGAAATTTTTTTTTTTTTTTGGAAACATTTACATATATTGCTAAATCGGCCCTATGTAGCTAAGACTGGTTTAAGATTTATTAAAGGTTAAAAAAAGCTGGAACACCACACAGCCACACAAAAAAGTCCAAACCCAAGAGAGCACATATCATTTTCGAAGGAATTCTCGATGTGCTGAACACGATCCTGTATTCAAAATTTATGACTTTTAGGTGCCCAAATATGAGTCAAAACTGAGTCTTTCGTAAATTTTGCCGAAATATATCATTTTCTTGAGTTTGAGCTATTTTTTGTGTAGTGTGTAATTTATTTGCCTGTTTTTTTTGAACGGTTTGATGCCTATTAATACGATAATAAATAGTAGTCTCTTCTGGGGAACAAATACCGAGAAGTAACGGATTTCAAGTAGATTTTAAAGTAACCACATAAAGTCACCAAGTCTTATTATTCGTGTCTGCAAAAATAGGACAGAATGGACGTAGGAATTCCAAAATATATAAAAATTTTGCCATAATGTTCTAAGGCAATTAGCGTCGTAACGACAAAGTTTTTAGAAGTCTTTTCTTTCTAGGAAAAACAAGAGATTTAGGTCGACGAAGACTGCCCTCCTTAAAAGAACTACGGTGAAGGAAGGTATAGAACATGGGTAAATATAACACGTTTTAGTTTTGTTACATAATTATCAATATCGAATGGTAAAGTCATTGTTAGAGTTACCCCTACATTCAGAAGATGGGAGGGAGAAGGTTGAACCCACAAGATAACAAGTACTTCAGACATAAAGAAAAAGACGCCTTCTTTGTCCTTAAAGGCAAGAATAAACCTTTTTAGTAGTGACGTCACATACGCCAAATAATAGACAACTCCATAGTACACATTGTCATGGAGAATTTCTCAGTATTTTTACTAGATCGATTTTCGACCTTATGTACTTTGGATATAAGTGCCAAAAAAGTCTCTTCTTT
Source organism: Anoplophora glabripennis (assembly GCF_000390285.2). NCBI lineage: Eukaryota > Metazoa > Arthropoda > Insecta > Coleoptera > Cerambycidae > Anoplophora > Anoplophora glabripennis. Next base: position 425,108 of record NW_019416767.1, read on the forward strand.
GTCATGACCTTAAATATCGCGATATTTTGGCAATATTAGAAATATTTAAGAAGTTTCAAATCTCAAGTGACAAACTCAAAGAATTATAGAATTTATGTATTTAAATTTACAGAACAATATTGAGTTTTATAGTAATTAATAAATTAAAATGATATTAATCTTGCTGAGCATGCGCATTAAAGATAATTTCATGTAAGCGAAGTAGTCTCGCAACAGGATATCATTTAAAAAAATTTGGTTATAGTTATTAAGAGTACGCCTATAATAAACCAGTTGAAGAAATAAACACTCGATAAATACACTGACATTCCAAGAAAAACAATAAAAATACTTAGTAGAACTAAAAAATGCCAAGATTAAACAAAAGAAGAGGAAATACGCTAATGATGACAGCGATGATATGTCAACAAGATCTCACCTGTGTATAAAGCAATTCTTGGCCAAGAATGCGCATTAGAAATAACACGGCTAATGTTAAATTTTTATTTTATTTAAATTTAGGAATATTCTTTTATACCGTTTCTTGTAAGTTTTAAGAACATTAGTGTATCGAATCACATGTTGGTTATACTTAAATACTTCTAAATCCTTATAAAAATAAATTAATTTGAAGTTGTTCATTTTTATAGTTTCTATATAAATAGTACAGATTCGGTCTGCACAATTTCAACGATGACAATTTGTTGCGGGTTGCTTAAATATGTGATGTCACACTTAAAGAGTCTATTGGCAAATAATATAAAAAGATTTTTGAACCCAAAAATAGGCGGGACTAAGTGGAGGTGTCGAGATCGGGTGAAATCTCCTAAAAGGCAGTTCTCTTTGGATACTAATGCTAGCCAGAAGCTTCCTCTTTAATAACTGATCTGGTGATATCAGAGTAAACGTTCGATCACACTTTGAGGAGGCTCTGCGAAATTTTGAAACTGCTGTTTGCTTCGAGTCATCTCCGAATTCGGATATTTCGTGACTGTAAAATCTGGCTGTTACTCTAGATTCTATTATTATTATTCTGTTATTTTATTTATCAGAGACAACTCGGTGTCGTGTTCCAGCATGAATTTAGAGCATTCGCGCCATTTTCATGGAAAAATTCGAAACAGCATCGGGCTCTCCTGATTTTCTGCTGCACTTGGGGTGTTTGGATCGGTGGTACCTCTGCAAACAAATTCGATACACGGGTGATCCGCCTAGCGTCTTCTGCTTCACGGAGATGGTCGGCCAGAAGCCTTGGAATATCAGCAAGTACTTTTGGTTAGGTTTTCCTTACGTAGATGCTGTGCAAACCGTCAAGTCAGGCCAGGTCAGATCCCAAATTTGAGTGAAATTCGAGATGCACTAGGCACTAGGTCTTAGAATACTCCTTCGGGACATAATTGTGCATATTTGTTTACAAAACACAAACTATCAATATCAGAAACTGGTCATAATCAGTCAGTCTGTTACTAGTTTCCGAGACAAGACGATCGACCTCGAACACGATGAAGCTTGGATAATTCTTCTTATTCCTTTGAATGTTTTCCAGTTAAATGTAACCATTATTTAAGCTGCATGATTTGGCGAGTACTTCATTTGGCACAAAGTAGTAAGGAATTCTTTGAAAAACAATCGCATAAACTCGCCTGATTAATGTATCACTCACTTCTTACTTTTTATTCCAATAAGTCCACCGACTTGGCAGAGATTTGTATGGGGAAATTCTAACTTTTGTAAACGCGTTTCACTGTTAAATCACCAAACGCGGAAAATATATTGTACACTTCTGCTTAATTCAGTTGTTTTCTTGATCTTGCATATGTTAGACATAAAAGAAAACACATGAACTTATTATATCTAACAGTGTTTATAACTTCAGTGCTAACAGAATAGGTAAATACTAAAACATCGACAGTTGCTTTAAATTTTGCTAATACAGGTATTAAAATAAGGGAAAAAATAGTAAGGAAGTTAATGATAAAACCCTTTCATGACATATTTATAGTTGATTGACAAGTTTGGAAGTTAACAAGAAAATGTAGAAGTTGACAAAAATATGTAAAAATTTTTTTTTAAGTTTTTTTATAGAAAAGACCCCTTAAAATTCAACAAAGAATACGAGGTGAATATTTAGTATAATATTTATATTTTAAAATTGAATTCAATTACCTAACAGAAAGCGATTTTTTATGTGGAAAAACCACTTATGATTTTATCACAACTATTTGCCTTATTGCATAATAATAACACAGGTCAACATTTGATCTAAGCGGGAACACCGTAATCGGTATAGGCTACCAGGGGTGTTTGGAGTCGCTAATTACGATGAGAGGGTCAGTTAACCTCCATTACGTCAGGTTCAAGGTCATTTGAAGGTCAAATGCAGAAAAAGCCATGGAAAAGTCTGAAAAAATCATGGATACGTTTTTGAGGTCGAGGAATCCGAATCTGAGGTCAGCTAAGCTCCACGAGGTCAAGGTCAAGGTTATTTAGAGGTGAAATGCAGAAAAAGACATGATAAAATGTGAAAAAATCATACTTATGTTTTTGGGGTTAGGAAATCTGAATCTGAGGTCTTTGAAGTTCCAAAAGTCAAGGTTAAGGGATGAAGTAATTTTTGAAAAAATCTGAAAAAATGATGCTGGATTAAGATGAATCCGGACGTTTTTATGTCTAGAATATACAAGTTACTTCTGAGGATACTTATTGGGAGTTGTGTCAATTCTTTTTTACTTTTCGCGTCATGGTACTGTTAGCTACCTTTTATGCTTCACTTGTGAGCTCAAACTTGATTTGTAGTGTGATTTGTAATGTTACTTTTTTGCAATATGGTACTTTTTTTATTAAACCCTAGTAAGACAAAGTAGCAAGGCTCGTAAAATTCCGGTTTCGTACATGAAAATTTATGTGTGGTTGCACCCGGGGCATCTCCACGCGGTGACGGTGGGGAACGGAGTTGTTTCACTATCCGGCTAAGTCCATGGGTGATGGCTTACATGCCGTCATGGCAACCGCACATAAACAAATTACGAGACAGGGCTTAGACCCAGAATCGGCGGCTGGTCAGGGTGGGAAAGCGGGTTCGCAGGCGTCGTCATCATGCGACTGTAGCTCTACATCGGTGGGAAACTTGGCCGATGTAGAGTCAAAAGCTACAAGTCAAATCAAACTGTTCTCTTCCTTTCTTGAAACCACCCCGCGGAACCGCCGTCAAGCATTACTTTTCGAAGTGAAGATAGGATAAATGCCTATTCTACACGTTCGCTCTTCTGCGTTCTTCTGCTCTCAGTTTCTTTATTGCAGTTGCTGCGAAACTTGCTCAGCTAACTAATTTGTTGGCGAAGACAACATCACTTCAATCATATTCTCTGGATCCTCTATTCTTCCAACTGTGTTCAGAAGAAATCAACTTCGCCATGTGCTCTTCTACACCAGCTACCGATAACTTTAATCAATCGGTGCATCCCTCTTCCATTAGGTGATTCCTTTCATCCTATTTGCCATAGATTCATGGTCTGGGTCTTTTCTTCTTTTCCTAGGATATCTCCATTTTGATAGATTGGTTGCTTTCAACGGAAATTGTTTGTTATTTCTTTTACTAGTAGCTATATAGATGCCTCTTCTGCTAGTAAGCATGTAACCTCATACGAGATAGAACGGTAGCCACATATAACCCGCAGAAAATGTTCTTCGATATACTGATTTTACGGTATTATTGTCGGATCAGTGATATGTAACTGAATAAGCGCGATGATTCAAGCGAAAGTACTTTAGGTAGTTTTGTTACTTATCTGTGATATATGAGTGAGTGAGTTCCACATTTCGAGCGAAAGTGCGTGAAATGAGTATAAATCTTGTAGAACAGTTGCTTATATATGCAAATATATAGATACAAGTAAGAAGTAAGGGTTTATATAAAAAACATGAAGAATAACAACTAAAAAATGTTATCGGTTAAAAATTTTCTTTTGAACTTGACCTTCTAATACCTTGACCTTGACCTTGTGGAGCTTAGCTGACCTCAGATTTGGATTCTCCGACATCAAAAACATATCCATGATTTTTTTCAGATTTTTTCATGGCTTTTTCTGTATTTGACCTTCAAATGACCTTGACCTTGACCTTGTGGAGCTTAGCTGACCTCAGATTTGGATTCTCCGACCTCAAAAACATATCCATGATTTTTTTCAGATTTTTTCATGGCTTTTTCTGCATTTGACCTTCAAATGACCTTGAACCTGACGTGATAGAGGTTAACTGACCCTCTCATCGTAATAAGCGACCCCAAAGACCCCTTGTAGCCTATACCGATTACAGTGTTCCCGCTTAGATCAAATGTTGACCTGTGTAATCAATCAAATGTCATGTTTTAATTAATTTTTGGCCAACGCGTCAATATTATCCTAATAAAAATCGAGTTTGTTGAAATTTTATCGTCGCAAAAAAAGGTAATTTGATCGGCGACAAAGAATCTGATATTTCTAGGAAAATAAATTTTTCTGAGCTTAAAGGAAATATTGTAACTTTTACTTAATATTAAACGCCTTAGGATTCTTTTCAACAAAGAAAATTATATTTAAAAATATATATATTCTACGCCTTTGTCTCCACTCCAACGTGGGCACATTGTATACCACTGAGAAAACTTTTTCACTCAACGTGTATGATAAATGTATATAAAAGACCATACATCACAGCGTTTTTTAAGAATATGTAATTTATAACCCATAACTTTAATTAGATGCATTGTTAAGTGTTGCTTTGTGGAAAATATATTTATTACCACATTAAGTTTTATCACATCGTCATTCCCTTTTAATTAATAATTAATTTTATGTGGTCTCAAAGCTAAATGAAACAATTTAGATTGATTTGAACAATTAATGTATACTTTTAACATGGGTGATAATAATACTACCAGCGCACACATCAGCATTGCAGTTTTGAGGCGTCCAATCCCAAAGAATTCTTGTAAAGAAAAGAAGAGACGATTGGTGAGAGCGAAGTTGCTTTTTCATTTTCCTTTTTTGTATTCAGTAACAGAGAAAAGTCTACTGGGGTAAATGAAATACCATGGAAAAAACATCAATTTTCTAGCTATTGGTGGGCGTACAGCTCGGAAATTGTACTTATTCGATAAAACAATTTTTATGTTTTCTACATATTTTAGACTTTTTTGGCAATTCCAAACAAAACCAGTAGACCTTTCCTTTAAATAAGCGTCGTTCTTGAGTAAAATACAAGTTTAACTTTGAACATTACAAACCTTTATATCTAACTCAACATGATAATGAATATATGAGAAGCAAAGAGACAAAAAATTAAAACACAGGCACATAAAATAAAAAAGTTCTGAATCCCCCCTAGGCTATCCATATGTATGGAATCCGTCGTCTTACTCCAGCACCCACAAGATTTGAATAAATTGCTACCCTATAAAAAAATCAGTGTAAGTGAAAGCAATAACGGTTCGGGGTCAATCCATCTAGTGAAATTATTGAGTACATGTTCACTCAATATTGGGCATTTTGATCATTTTACTCATTTGTGATTATATTTAAACTAAAACTGAGTACTTTCACTCAAATATAGGTTCCCATCGTTCTATTAGGTTATCTCGTGACCGTGGCGTGGTGGATGGCAGTGTGGCGTATGGTGTGCTTTGAAGTTGGTCGGAGTCGGTTTATCTGGTTATTCTAGTGAAAATTATATATAAATTCAGTGGATTTAATTACAATAATTAAAGACAATATCTTAAGTCTCGATTAATATTTGGTCAAATAAACGGATAGTTAAATTGTTATCGATAATTACGTATTTGTAACGTACAATTTAGGTTAAGGCAATCTATTCGTCCGATCAGTTTACCAATTCCTTTAATCGAGATCTTGTCTCTAAAACAGATCTGTGTAGAAACCACTCTGACAGCTTAGTAATTTATGACATTAATACAATGGTATTTAATTTAAAATTTAAAGATAATATAAACCAAATCTGAGTAAAAAAAAATACTCAATAATAGTTAAATTTAAGTCATATTAGAGAAAAAGCCAACTCTAAATTGGTATTATATACTCAGAATAGAGCCAAAAGTCACTCAATTGATAGTTAGCAGTAACTCGGAATTGAGTAAAATAAAACTCACTCATTTCTGATGCAATAGTTTCACTCAGTGGTACTCACACTAATAGAGTGAATGTTTCACTCAATCGGGCGTGGACAGAAATTGATACATTATTGAAGTAAAATTGAGTGAAAGTTTAGTGAAATTCTTTTACAGTGTAAAAATGACTCAAATCTCGAAAAATCATGGAAAAACCGACTAATGGACATCAGCAACGATTTGAATAAAAATTATTTGGACCGGATAAAGCATTAATCTTGTCTATTTTAATGCGCCGAACAGTAGTTATTCTGAAAAAAATGCGATATCGAAATTTGCATCGAATGAAGAAATTTTTTTGGACCAGCCCAACGTATTTTCAACCGCTGGCTCCTCTATAATATTGTGACTTTTTGGATTGAGTGCTTCTCTTGTCTTGGTCTCGACTATCCCAGGGACATAAGCAGCAGGGACACTTGCTAAATCTTGATTGCAGCTACAAAATGATTGACATGATTTTCAAATCACCACAAACTTGCCAATTATGTTTCGTATATTTAATTCATAATTTTCTTTTAATGTGGTTGAATGTGTATTGGGAATACAGGCGTATATATTTTCATTCTGTAGTAGTACCGTATTCAAGATCTATTACGAAGTGTCTATGAACACCTCGGATTTGTAAAGGTTCAATTCAATCAATAAATCATGAACAATACACTTCTTTTCTCGGTCCCTGTAAAAAAATGATTTCATTCGTAGTGCTAGCAATCTTCGACTCTTTAGTTCCATGATGAAAAATTCAGTGCATAATTTGGAAGTCCTATTTTTTCATCAGAATGATCAGATCATTCAACTCTTCTTTTTAAATGGATCATCTTACAGTACTTATAGGGGAGAGTCACTATGAATGGGATATTTTTTTTAATTCGCTTAGTTTTTGATTTTTTCAAGTTCTGTAAAAAACAAGTTAGCCATAATTTATAAGATGGCATTGTTGATGTAGAACCCAAATGTAGACCGTTTAATAATATTTTAGCACCACAAAAAATATATTTTTAATAACATGCTAAGTGTACCTTGAATGGGACCCATATGTCCCTTGCTTTGGACACGTTCATCTCAATGGGACAAGTTCAACACAATCCATATTTTCACATTCCAAAATGCATTTTGTTTCTAAAAAATCAAATGCCAAAAATGCAAATCGGGAGGTATGTATGGTAGCAATATACAAACTAAATAGGCCTACCTACATTTTTTGACAGGTTTATAGACTAAAAAGAAAACTCTCAAAACAAAAACAAAACAAAAAAAATATGTAGATATAAAACATGAACAGTGAAACCTAAATAAAAATAAAACACAATGGATCACATGATTTTTCCATATTCAGCCTCTAGTGTAAAAATATAGCCCCCAAAATGTAAATAAATATGATTTTATTCGAGATGTTCCGGGAAGTACGACAGGAACTAGTTTTTTTCAGGATGCGTCTTTCTTTATGTCACTAATATCTTCAATATCGAGAAAATGGAATTTGGTATTAAATAGTCTCATAAAAATGACATTAAATGTTTCATCTTGAATTTTTAAAATCTTATCAATGTAGTTGACGTTATTCTTTTTTGGAATTGAAAATTTTACAAGGAGAAAGTCATTAATTGCAAACCTCAACTCAATATTTTCGTATTTATTATCAATATTTTCCTAAGACTTTTGATATTTTTTTTTGTCCTCATTTAATCGTGCATTTGGTTCTGGTAAAAAATTAGTCACTAAAATCCGTCAAGACACTATCGTCTTCTGCTGACATTTGAACGTCTGACTCGCTACTGCTTAATTCGACAATTTTTATTTTTATTTTCTTTATTCTTGGTTAGGTAGGTAAAGATTTTGGTATATACTGTGCAACTTCTGATTCATTCTCTTTGCTCTTCTCTAGTGTTTCTGTTACAATTTTTGTAGTCTCTTGTTTTCTATGGGTGGTTTTTCTTTCTGGTGCCTTTAGATATGGACGAATTTCTTCCGGTGTTATGGAGGCAGACTGAATTAGAATGTTGTTGAGAATATTAACTCGGTTGCCGCCATAGTCATTTTCTTTAATTTCTATATCGGAAATTGGCCTGTCAGACAAAGGATGTTAAACAAATCTTGATCGGAAAAAATGTGTCTGTTAAATGGGAAGATTCCGCATTTAGCAAGTCCTCTGATAATATTTTTAGGAGAGAAACTTTCCACAAATGATTTGTTAGCGAGTTCAGCAATACTATAGATGGAAATTATTTTTCCGGGATTTGTAAAGAGCCAATTGTTTTGTTCTGACTTGCCTTAAATGGTCCGTACACAAAAACATCGAGCGGCTGTAGTCGATGGCTCGTGTTGGGAGGAAATGTCAATAAACCCATTTCTCTTGCTAACCTGATAGTTCTGATATTAACGTGTGATTTGTGATTATCAAGGACCAACAGAACTTTATTCTCCTGTGAACATTTAACAAAGTTAGCAAAATGTTTCACTGACTCGTAAAAATTGTCATCCGTCATCCATCCACTTTTATGCGTTAAACCTAAAGTTCCGGTTGGTGCTTCATGGAGCATATAGTTTTTAAAGTGAACCCTGGGGAATATGAAAGAAGGTGGGACTGTATTGCCTATCGCACTGATAAAATTTAGCATCATCGGTAATGTTCATCTTTCGCCCAATGATATTTGGGCCACTTGTTTCGATCCACATCGTGCAGTGATTTTCGGAGTTTGGACAACACTTTCTCTAAATTATTAAAAAACTGTCGGACCATATGAGCATTAAATGCTGTGGCTCTCGACAAACTGCAGTTTTCTGGCTTGCGAAGAGAGGTGTCCCTTCATAAATTNTAGATATGGACGAATTTCTTCCGGTGTTATGGAGGCAAACTGAATTAGAATGTTGTTGAGAATATTAACTCGTTTGCCGCCATAGTCATTTTTTTTAATTTCTATGTCGGAAATTGGCCTGTCAGACAAAGGATGTTAAACAAATCTTGATCGGAAAAAATGTGTCTGTTAAATGGAAAGATTCCGCATTTAGCAAATCCGCTGGAAATATTTTTAGGAGATAAACTTTCCACAAATGATTTGTTAGCTAGTTCAGCAATATTGTAGATGGAAATTGTTTTTCCGGGATTTGTAACGAGCCAATTGTTTTGTTCTGACTTACCTTAAATGGTCCGTACACAGAAACATCGAGCGGCTGTAGCCGATGGCTCGTGTGGGGAGGAAATGTCAATAAACCCTTTTCTCTTGCTAACCTGATAGTTCTGATATTAACGTGTGATTTGTGATTATCAAGGACCAACAGAACTCTATTCTCCTGTGAACATTTAACAAAGTTAGCAGAATGTTTCACTGACTCAGTCATCCGTCATCCATCCGTCATCCATCCACTTTTATGCGTGAAACCTAAACTTCCGGTTGGTGCTCCATGGAGCATATAGTCTCTAAAATGAACCCTTGGGAATATGAAAGGAGGTGGAACTGTATTGCCTATCGCACTGATAAAATTTAGCATCATCGGTAATGTTCCTCTTTCGCCCGATGATATTTGGGCCACTTGTTTCGACTCACATGGTGCAATGATTTTCGGAGCATGGGCAACACTTTCTCTAAATTATTAAAAAACTGTCCGACCATATGAGCATTAAATGCTGTGGCTCTCGACAAACTGCAGTTTTCTGGCTTGCGAAGAGAGGTGTCGTTTCATAAATTTTTATAGTCATCTTCTTCCAGCTTTTCCATTAACCGTCCACATTTTTGGAACTATTAAAATCAATTCCTTCGCAAACTGATAAGCCAAGCTGTGAGCTTGAACTGTTGTTATTCCATAACACATGCGAGACGCAGTCTTGAAATAAGTCAATAAAGAGAGTTCTTGTTCTTCTGAAAATGTTTTTCTATTTCCTATGTTGGACGAGTTCTTATACGCTTCAATAGTTGTTTTTCTAGCAATGTTTACTGTTCCGTGCAGTGAACTTTTAGAAATACACGTACATTGTGCTACTTCTCTTATTGAAGTTCTGTTTAAAATGACCTCCCGCACAACAGCCTCCATTTCACATGCAGATATCCGTACCATCTTTTTTGGTACCATTCTTTATAGTCTGCAATCAAACAGTATTTATTACATTTTCTTGTTTTTGTAACAACACAAAAAAACACAATAGGTACCTCTTGGACCTTGAATGGAATGGACATGTCCCAATCAAGGAACTTAAAACTGTCCCATTCAAGGAATCAGTTACCATTTTGAAAATCGGTTATTTTTTTCTTAACCTCAAACCCAGAACACTGATTTCTGCCTAAAATACTGGCAAAAAGTTACAATTTTTATAGGGAAATATAACCTTACCTCTTACTAAAATTACTCACAAAACAAACTACGACAAACTGATCGTAAAAATACGTTTTGAGGGTAAATTTTAGAAAATCTTCACAACCACAACCATCACGTCATTGCACACATGAATTTCATGTCCTAATGCTTAACAGGTTAAGGGCCACCTACTAGGGAAATTCGGAAACTATAGCCAAAGGTTTACAGTTTTCTTTAAAGGTGTCCTATTCAAGGAGCGTCCCATTGGTGACCTTCCCCTACGTCCTAAATTCATTCTGTTTCAACTTCTGTTTCAGTTTCACTTTCTTCCCTTTCCGCTTCTTCCGACTTGACTCTAACAGGAACTGAAGTCCATCTTTTCGTCATGGTTCACTTCTGGTCTTATAGCTCGTACCATATTTGAGTATGCTATTTTGATTTTTCCACAACACCAACAACATGAATAAATTCACAATCACAAAAAGACTGTTAGTTCTGTAAGATTAATTGCTTTCTCTCTATAGCGTCACTTGGTGTACATGCTCAGTCAAAATGTACATTATTTTCCAAAATTTCAGTATAGCAAAAAATTGTTATACCAACATAGAATTAAATAATAATGTGCATGCAAATATACCGCTACGTAAATTTAAAAATTGTCTCAATATTAACAATATAGACAAAATTTCAATTCAGGATATACCTGTATGATTGCGAGTAACACTATATATTTGTCTTTGTCTTGGTAAAATAGTTACATACTATTGCAGAACATTGAATAGCGAATAACTTTAATAGCGGTAAGAGGAATTTAGTGTCTACCCAATTGCACTTAAAACGAGTGATAGTGGAAACTCACAATTTGATAAAACAGTAGAATATAAACCGAATAGGCTTGATGTTCGCATCCAGTACAATGTTATTTCCTTCAGATATAAAATATACATAAACGATCTGACATGCAGAAAGATGTTCTGCAAATAGGAAGTTTTATCTTTATATTCAAATTTAAAATGAATGGCTCGATAAACCTGACTAGAAAATGGATAAATCATTTCATTGCCTTTATTTGTAGGCCGTATATTATTTATAACTTTATAATCAGTGCAACGAACTGCTTTATGGAGTCACGTAAAATAATATCACTGCCATTATAAGCTTACTTTATATACGTATCATTCCTTTGCAGATCACATGTTAAAGCAATGCTTTTAGTATGTGGCAGTAAAATATGATACCTACCCTCCTTTTTGGTGATTGATCATTCGACTGTATTTATAAATAGAATCTGATAGCTGTAATATTTGGTCGGAATTTTAGTTATTTCTTTTTTATTTCCAAATAAACTTCGCGAATTTCAGTAAACATAAGAACATACCATGTTTCTATTGTCATCTCATTTGATATACGACCTATAAATAAAAAATGTTTCGTTGTTATGAAAGATATAAAATATGGACAGATGGGAAATATTCGTAGAGATTGTTCTTTATTGAATCATTATCAGAACCCATAAAACGCTACCCACAACAAATTAAACTCCCACATAGCATGTTTATCATTACAGATCAGACATAAAACTACCCGTTATTTCAATGAGTCCATAATAAAAACGTCTTAATATAAATAAATAGGTGCATCTGTGTAATAAAATTAAAAATCATTATAGAGATCAAAGGACTATGTGTTTAGCTGGCCACAAACAGATGTAAATACATACAAGGTGTCCCAATTTGTAGTAGTAGGAGTGATATTTCTGTTTTTCATTGCATGTATTTTGTATTTGCTGGATCAATTTATTTCTCGTATCCTCTATAGTGCTATAAACTCTTTCTTTAACTTTAATTTCAAATTCACACAAATAAAAATCAAGATGAGCCATACCCAGACGACGAGCATGCAACAAAATCATTTGTTCAGTGTAATGGCTTTCATTTTGAACATTTACTTTGAGTTTAATTTTATTAATTTAATGAATTTCTTTTATTTTATTTTGTGATTAAATTTACCAAAATATTGGTACAGAAAAAGCGTAAGAACAATTTTTCTTCTAAGTTTCTACGTCACTGAATATTGAGCACATGTATCGTATTTGCAGAAACCTCACCTTCTATCTCGAGAACGAACAACTTCTAGACACATGTATGAAACTTGGCAACTTAGAATTAGCTCTTGCATCAACTGTTGAAGATCTGCTGCTATTGGGTGTCCCAAAATTCACGCAAGACTTGAATTTTGCTCCATTTTGCTGTAAACTGTGTGCGGTAAAAAAAAACAGCGTAAAAGTTGCCAGTTCTGTTATTAAAAATGGAGCTCTACACGAAAAGACAACGTGTTTTTATTGTTTAGAAATATTTAAAAAATCATGAAATTTTGGCAGCTACAGTTCGCAATTTTCGTACAAAATATGGTCGTAATAATGATTTAACTTTAACTAATTCAGGAAGACTGGGTCAATTAGTGATCTTGAACACTGTCCATCCTTCAACAAGTCCTTCAACACAAAATATCAAAACAGTTTGTGAGAATGTTGCTGAAGGTCCAGTAATATCAACCATGTACAAGAATTTGACATTTCGAGAAGCTCTCTACAGTGTATTCTCAAGAAAGATTTGCATCTTCATACTTACCAGGTTCAATTGACTCAAGAATTGACCATGCATAGCGAAGAGAGTTCTTTGAATGGATTATGGAACAACCACAAGAGGATGTTGATTTTTCGAACAAAATCCATCTCATTCATCTTGTACGAGATTTTCAGATGCGTAGAGGTAATTTGCTTATGTACAAATTAGTAGAAAAGTTGGGGGAAAAGATTTTTCCAGCCTAAAGTGAAATAGAGCCTGGCACAAAAGGTTTTGGTCCTAATGGTAGCTTGTGGCGCCCTCTAGAAGATCCGTTATTATCAATTTTTAGACTAAGGAAGGTTTAGTTCTATACTTATTTTACGACTTATTTTGAGCCGTACTATGTCTGATGGAGCGTTGTTCAGAGTCTTTAGAGACATCCTGTATACAGGGTGTCCCAGAATAACGTGTACAATATACCTATATCCAAAATCGCTTCGTTTGGCCGCTAGATGGCTTCAAAGATCGTGAAAATTTTTTAAATTTTGTAAATAACTCAAATATGTATTAATCGATTTTGATTATTTTTGGGGTGTGGATTTTTGCTGTCAATCTACAAATTTTGTTGTTATACAGAGTGTTTTTTAAAACTATATTTTATTTGAAAGGTGATGCCATTTGAAAGTTTTTGGGCCTCTTATAGAATTTTGATTAAATGAGCGGTTTGGGTCCAAAAAAATATTTTTTAAATGTCTGCATTATCTTGCCACCCATATTACAATACTTAACAAAGTGCTAATAGTCACTGATTTTGTAGGTCGACTACAATTACAGTTTGATCTTTAAGTACCTGCCAATTCTTCATGAGTGTTTACTACGATAATGTATACCATATGTTACTTCATTTTTCGATATGGATACACACATACAACGAATTAGAGTTATTTATAACGTATCTAATTTTATTGAAATAATTCGTAAAAACAATCAAATACAATAAATAATGCTGGAGATAAAAGTAACAAAGTTGAGGTTATTAAATTTAGTACAACTTATAATAAAAACTGTTCAAAATTACCACTGTTGTTTCTACAACAAAGGTTAATTCTGCGAAGAAAGTTAAAGAACACCCTTGCAGTTCTTAAAGTCTATTTTTTAAAACATTTATGGCATTTTGGATATGCCTTCACAACTCCGTTCAGTGTTAGATGTGGAATCATGCACTGTTGTTTTCAGAGTGCCCAAAGATAATTGTCGCAAGGTGTTAAGTCTGGTGAACGTACAGGCCAGCTAACAGAAGCATTACCCCTCTACCGATCCATCGACGAGGGACTCTTTGGTTCAGAAACTGCCAGACATTTACTGTGAAATGTGGTGGAGCGCCATCATGCATAAACCACATGTTAGCTCTGAGTAATAACGGCACATCTTCTCGGGTTTTGCAAAAATTCGAAGTAAAATTCCCCATTCAGTCTATTGGGTAGAATAACAGGGCCAATAATAATGCTATCCCAAACACGATTAAACTGAAATTACAGGCAACCTACAGAGCCTACTAGCACTTTCTTAAGTAATGTAGTATAGGTGGCAAGATAATGTTATACATTTAAAAAATATTTTTTTGTACCCAAACCGCTCATTTAATCAAAATTCAACAAGAGACCCAAAAACTTTGAGGCCATCTAGCGGCCAAACGATGCGATTTTGGATATAGGTGAATTATCCTAAATCTGATTATTTTGAGTCCACGAATATGTGGTCTTCCGTTGTACACGTTATTCTGGGGCACCCTGTATTTATTCCGAATATTTTTAACTAAATACTAGGGTTATTGCCAACTCATTTTACTCATCTAAAACTGTTTTCCCTGTAGATTTCTTTTCACATCCCATATTTCGAATGCCATTAGTTTTCTTTTTAGATTGTACTATGACTTTACCTCAGGATTCTATTTTAATAAAACTTAAATAATTTGGAATACAATTTCATTTTTTAATAAATTACAAAAATATCTCAGTTTTCTTATGTGAGTTGTGATATCTCAAAAACCAACAGAGAAAACGTAGAGTTTTTAGTACTAAATAAAGCTAACAAAAGGTTCTAAATCATTATTATTATTGTTTTTATGGAGTAAAGTATTTCTCTAAGATATTATGACTTGCTTGTAAAATTTGTATAAGCGATTAAAAAATCATAACTACACAAGTCAGTATTTAAAAACTAAATAACTTTAGAGTATATAAAGCATTTAATCAAACTCCAACTGGAAAAGGGTAACAATTTTTTACGAGACATCCTATATGCACTAGACAGAAGCACCACTAAATGGACAAGCTGTATAACTTTGAACTTTATTTCGTATATGTTGTGCAGGATACCCTTACAAAAAATATATTATTTCCATAAGATATTAAATAAACTTCACATCCTCAACACCTAAACAAGTTAAGAACACACACTTTAAGATAAGTTCGTTGGCTGGAATATTTGTTTACATAGGCTTCTTAACGCTTCTGAACTGCATAAAGGGTAAAGATTTGATTGTTGTGATTTATGAACAGTGTTTGTTATTATTTAAAAATAACAAGCAAATGTTTTCATGTGGCTCCTTGAAAATTTTCGAATTGATTAATCGCTTGTCATTTGCACATCTTCATTTAAGTGATTGATTGTCATGAAGAGGATTTTAGGCTTACCATTTGTTACTCCGCTCGCGGATGCAGTTAAAAATCCAATTTACCGGCTTATCTGAATGAATCATAAATTACGCTTTGTTCCCAAAAGATTTAGTATTCGTTTTATGTTTTAGATTAATGATTAGTTTTGATGAATGCTACTGCATTTGAGATAATTCGAATGCGTTTTGATAAAGAGAAAATAAAAAAAAATAACTATATATTTTTTTAATGTGCATATAGAA
This sequence comes from Anoplophora glabripennis, assembly GCF_000390285.2. Classification (NCBI taxonomy): domain Eukaryota; kingdom Metazoa; phylum Arthropoda; class Insecta; order Coleoptera; family Cerambycidae; genus Anoplophora; species Anoplophora glabripennis. Next base: position 441,024 of record NW_019416767.1, read on the forward strand.
TTCAGAGATTGGCCTGTTTAGGTATAACGGGGGCGATGGCATCGACCCCGACAGCTGCACTAGAAGTCATGCTAAATCTACCACCGCTGCATATAGTGCTGGAAAGAGAGAAGCGCGGCTAGCAGCATATCGACTCAGGAATAACAACGACTGGAGGGGTAGCTCCTATTTCAGGATCATAGACACATCTATGTCGGAACCAACTTTTGGGATGATATCTGACAAGATGGTTCCAAGGTTTCACTTCCACAAGCCATTTGAGACTCGAATAGAGGATCAAAGCAAATGGGAAGAAAGGTTTAATACCCTGGAAAGGTGGAGGCTAGTATGGTTTACAGATGGCTCCAAAATGACCAGAGGGACGGGTGCAGGAATATATGGACTCAGACCCAGATGGAGTGCAAGCTACAGTCTGGGGGAGTTCCCTACCCTATTCCAAGCAGAAATTTTCGCGACAATGGCGTGTTTGGCAGAGAATGTACGTAGAGGTTATAAACGTAAACTCGTATATATATTCTCTGGTAATCAAACTGCAATTAAAGCTTTAGGCGCACACAAGATAAGTTCAAAACTGGTGTGGGGTTATTTAAAAATGCTGACTGAACTGGCCACCGACAATACAGTCAGACTGTGTTGGGTGCCAGGGCACAAAGGCATTTGTGAAAATGAGAAAGCGGATGAACTTGTTAGGAAGGGATCCGAAACAGAGTTCATTGACCCGGAGCCCTTCTGTGGCACATTTCCCAGTGTGGTCAGGCGGGCTCTGGACAAATGGACTGAGACAGAACACAGGAAATACTGGACTTCAAGGCCAGGACATAGCCATTCTAAGGAGCTTATGGAGTATCCTTCGAAGGGAAGAGCGAATGAGCTACTGAGCTTGAATAGAATCCGGCTCAGGAGAGTGACAGGACTCATAACGGGACACTGTCACTTTAGGAAACATCTACATAAGCTAAAGCTTGTAGACAGTCCAGTCTGCCGAGGATGTGAATCAGCGGATGAAACTTCTCTGCATATCCTGGGCGAGTGCCCGGGATTTGCACGTAGCAGAATGGCGCTCCTTGGAAGACCATATTTGGAACCCAAGGAACTGAGAGAAGTGTCAGCAAGGAAGCTTTTGGACGTTGTAAAAAGGACAAATCTACTTGCTGAATAGGACTAGTAGTGGGACGCACAATAGGCCTAATCAGGCCGCAGTGCTATGAGACTTATTAGGACCAACCACTAGTAGAAAAATAATGTGCATATAACCATTAAAATTCTTAGCATTTACTTGAGAAAATAGTAAACTTTCTTCGTTCAGTGTTTGTTTATATTATACATAGTATCTCAAAAATAAGTGCCAAAACCGAAAAATACCATTTTTGTGTGGTATTTATTAATTTTTTAATACCTCAAATAATTCATGATCCTTCAAAGACTGGACGTGCAGCACAGTTTTTATCAATTACTCAAAATAATTAAAAGATATGGGCTTCAAAGTTATTACACTCCAGTACCTTCATACTACCTACCTTCGTAGATAACACAGACACAAAAAAAAATGTTTTTCGAGTCTGAAGGTCAGACTATGTCTACTACATGTTTTCCGGGTAGCTGAATCCGAATCCGTGATCCATTTAACACCGTTACTTCAGGTTTTACCGATAAACCCATATCACCTCATAACCCAAACTGTCAAGTCCCATTACACACAACGGTCCTGTAAAGGGAGGAGCACCCACAATAACCCCATAATCCTATACATTCAACCATAAACCTCCTATCCCGTCAATTTAAAAAATATTATGCCAAACGAGTCTTTATTTCGCGGGGCACACTTTCGCACCCTGACCAACCGTCGATCCGAAAAGCATTATTTTTGTGTGGCTGTGTAATTTAATAAAAAAAAAACTACTTAAGGTCATCGATAGGGAGTTTCAACTGCAAAAAAAAGTTTTTCTCCAACCGTCATAAAACTATGACATATATTTTTACTATCAGAAGTCTGTAAGGTTGAGATTTTTCTTAAGGAAAAAATTGATATCTTAGCAACATAAGTTTTCATTTTTAATCCTAGTTAAAGCTGACACTTTTAATCCTTAGATTAAAAGTGTTAATCAAGTTTTAATTTATAAAAGTTTATTCAACAATATTTACAATAATTCTTGTTTATCCACATTGATATTAAATACACAGTTTGAACAAGTATTAAAATTAAATAAATCACTGAGACTGCCACTACCCTCATTCTTGGAGCAATTCTCAAAGCAGTCCTACACGTTTTCATTAATAGTTATATTATTTTCAGATGTTGGGAAATCAGAAATGACAACGGTGCTTGGTTTATCATTACCACTACCAACTTTCAGTATTCTTTTCACAATATTTTCTTCATTCAAAAGTGAGTCTTCAATGTAGCCTTCCGCCACAGTGTTCTATCTCCATCCTTCTTATCTTTTAAGACAAGTGAAGTCAGCACCGCCGTGAACTAAAAGGGTAGCAAACGTTCGTCCACTGCGTGTCCACTGTACTCTTTCCAGTTATTCAGCTTAAAAAATTTTGCCACTTCTTGCGAGACGGCACTGATTTTATGAATATCAACTATCATTCGATGAGACTTTCCACTAACATATCTGACAAATAATCGACTTTCGGTCAATCCGGGTGGATGTTAAGCACATATTTTCGATAACAACTTAAATAATTGTCTCCTAGCACAGTAAAAGAACGTGGTCTCTTGGTTTTGGTATTGGAAATTTTTATAATGACGGCGGATTTCACATCTTCAACATTATCAATTGTTACATTGACTAATATTAGGATGACCTATAAAGAACCTTTTTAAAAATGTTGTTCTTTTATTTTTAAAACGTTTACCTTCATCATCAAATATAAATTATCAGATACCCTATTCAAATAGCAATCAACTTACTGCTTTGTAAATACTCGCGATTTTTTCGGTACATATTCCTCATTTTGTCTCTTGAATATTTACTTATATCAATCCTCTTCTTTATATCCAACGTTGACCGTAACATTGAATTTGTGACCAAATCGTTGACGGCTTCATTTTGTTTGCTAAGTTTGAGAAATACACCATCAATACGTCTTCTGTATACAACTTAATATTTTTTCTTTGCACCAATCCGTAAAACGTTGGTAGTACGTATTAATAAGTTTCTGGAGATTTTTTTGGGAGAAGATTCAAAGAAACCTCTTTCGCCCACTCCAGTATGTCCTCAGATACACCTAAAATCTTCATTAGATTCCAGTTTTACAGAGTTTTCAACGAATTGAACCACAATCAAAAATGAACTCAATTAGCAATATGGCAACTAATGTTTGACAAAGCATTCGTGACTACATCGATATATCCTACTTATCTACTTTGCAGAAATTAATAATTAAACGGGAGATTTCGGTTGGAGAAAAAATAGCATGTTTTATTCGGATTAAAAGTATTTTTGTCTCCGCTCGGCTACGCTACGCTTCCATTTGCAAATACAAAATTTGCTTACCACAAAGGTAATACTTTTAATTCTAATATAACATATTTTTGACGACGTATTTGGATAGACCAGTTCCAAAGGAAATTTATATGTCTTTTGAGTTTTTCGTACAATGCGTCATTCATAGTTAAAAGTCCAAAAACTATACAGTGTGTCTCAAAAGCCATGCGTATTTCGGAAACTGGCAATTTTTTAAAATAGCTCGGATATTTTTTTTGGGCATGAACTTCGTTGAAATGTTCAAAAATGTAACCAGTGGCGGCGGGAGAGGCATAGGATTTTTTTTAAATGGCAACCACTTTTTTTATTGGACCGTATGAAAGCTTAGGGTTTTCTGATTAATTTGATGTTTTACATGTAGGGGGTTGGTTTAGAAAATATAAAAAAATCGAAAAAACGTAAACCCTTATTTATATATTTTTTTCCAACAGGATAGCTGAGTCTAGACGCCTGAACAAAATTAATTTTTATTGTCAAAAGTGAAAGTCAAAAGTGAAGCGTTACAATAAATTATTATAGGAAAATCAGTCTTTTTAAAGAGGAACTTTTTTACGATCATCAGAGTCCGAGGCTGCTAAATTATACTTAATTGCTGCGTGGTGTGTAACATTTTATCTGCTCCCACAGTCCTTTATGGTTCATGAAATAAAGAATAGATTTTATTTTTTGACATTTCTTAATCAATTAATCTTGACATTATTCTTGCAAAGTCGCCTTGGTTGTTTGGATTTTGTCATTACTAAGGTGTTTACAAACAAAACTACATAAAAGTTGCAATTTGCAAGTTGCTGGTTTTCAATTATTATTTATAAATGAGTGATTTTCAAATAGAAAGTGCAGCAAATCCTGCCTGCGAATTTTTATCGCTCGAGAAGTCGAAAGTGCGCTACGGACGAGCATATAGAAATTTCAAAGAATGGTGCCAGAACAAAAATACTGGTGTTTCTGAAATGTCACTGCTACCATATTTCATGGCGAAGTCAAGAACTTTAATGTCACCGGCGAGTTTGTAGAGTGAATACTCAATGATTAAGTCAACTATTTTCATAGGGGAGAACGTGGATCTATCAAAATACCCCAAGCTGAGAGCATTTTTTAAACGTAAGAATGACGGCTATACACCTAAAAAGTCAGACGTTTTTACAAGAGAACAAGTCAACTATTTTCTCATTCAGGCACCCGATAACACATATTTGATCATGAAGGTAGTGACGGTCTTAAGCATTGCAGGAGCATGCCGTTCTGATGAATTATGCAAACTTACTTTGGACAACGTTTATGACATTATTGTAGTTACAATTCCAGATTCTAAAAATGGTATGTCACCTACGTTTACAATTACGTCTCGTCTGGGTTATGTTTCTCACCTAGAAATTCTCAAGAAATATATTAAGATTATATTGACAATTTATTTTATAAAGAAGGCAAGTCGGCAAGAATACCCTTTCTATGATTCCTAATAAGATGCACAGTTTTTTAAACTAGAACATCCTGAAACATATACAGGCCATTCATTCCGAAGAACATCGTCAACGTTACTGGCTAATGCAGGAGTTGATGTATTAGCAATCAAGAGACATGCTGGGTGGAAATCAGCCACAATTGCAAAAATTTGCTGACAGTTTGAATAATAAAAATGAAATAGCCAACAAGATTCATTACAATGACGCTTCAACTCTAGGTCCCAGTAGTACGTGGCATCATGCTGTTTTAATGAATCATTCAGATAATATTGAGCCTCCGGTGACTGAAATGGAGCCGTCAAATCATTTTGAGAAAAATGTGACAATTAGTAAACGCGGGGGGAATATTTGTCCAGATTTTATAAATGTTACTAAATGTAATAACTGCACTATAAATATTAATTCATAATAATTAATAAACTGTAATGTTCATCAAATATTTCTATTTATTTGTTCATAAAATATGTATTTTTAACACGAAATCGCTTTTTTCCCTATGGAGGTAAGTGAGGTAACTCCATGTCCATAGCAACTTCCACTTCTACGGTAAAATCCACTTACCTCCTTAAAAACAATGTATTAATAGTCTATTTGCTATAGTGGGAGCAGATAAAAATATTTAGAGAGCTGTACAATGTGCAACAACACTATTAATATAAACAAATAGTTATAGATAAAAAACGGCACGGGAAAGTTAACTTTCCCGTCCTAGGCCGGAATGTAACTTTTCCGTACTGTTTGCCGATGGTTGCTTAGCAACGAACTAAAATACCAGAATGCAATATTTTGGGGTTTGAAACTGTAACGAAAAAGTACACATTTCTGAACGATTTAAGAAAAAAATGTTTATTTAGTTTTATATAATTTACGTTAACTTTAATGTTTTATTCTATAGGTATTTCAATTTAATGCGGCTTTCAACTTTATTTACTTTACATTGTTGTATTTGTTATCTTTGTGACATTCTATTAAATTGTATTGTGTTTTCAACCTGTACTTGGCTGTTGGCTTATGATTGATGTATGAAATAAATAAATAAATTGAACGAAAACTGTGTTTCACTTGAATGAATTTTACTCTTGTCTTTTTTGTTTGTCTTGGTGAGGAGAATCATCCCTAAAAGTTGGTCGCGACGTCGGTGTTACACTATAACTATTAATTTTATACATACATAAATTACGAGAGTACTAAAATTTATTGCATTACTTTTCAACCAAATAATAAAACGGATTTAACGAAATACATAAAATTAATGCATTTTAGCTGTAGCAGCCATTTTAACGTTACTACATTAAAGGGAAATAAAAGATAATTGTAAATGACATGAAACGTGTACACTTGCCAAGTTTCCAGGTTCTGCGATAACTAATATTTACAAGACCTAGTTTGAACTCGGAAGTTGCAAACTTGGAAGTTAAACACAATTTACATTTCAGGGTGATATTTCAGTAATTTTGTCTGGAAATAAACTTTATACGAATTATGAAGCACGTGAACGACATTAAGAGTTATAAATTAAAAATAGCAAGTAAAATAGTGAGCCTCAAAATTTCACTAAAAATTTCAGAAAAATTGTTTGATTGATGGATGATGCACTGAAACTACCTAGTAACTATAGCAGTTTTACGTTACTTATAAATTAATTACAAAAATTTCTAAAATTTTCAAACGAATCATACAGGGTGTCCCAATATTGCATGTACAGTTTTCTGCAATCAAAATATGTAGATTTAACTAAGCTTACCTCCATCCTACGTTGGTTTGTTTAATCGCTAGAACGCAGGATAGCCAACACTATTATTGGACGCAACCAATTATTGAACAATATCTGGTAAAACTAGTTTAAAAAGATATTTATAATTCATTCTGGTGACATCTATACATCAAACCGTTCTAAATTTCCTTTGGTGGTAATTGAACTTTCTTATAAATTTCGCAAGAAATCTTGATGTACTAAAATTCTATGGTTTGGTATCATACTTTCATTACAAGAATTAATTCAAGGATCAGTTGTAATTATTTGATGTATTTTTATGGTTTTTATGACCTAAATCAGTGTGTCCAATAATTATATATAAAATATACAGTAAAAATAGTTATTGTATAGGGTGTCTCAAACTCGATAGTATAGGCCTACTGTGAGGATACAAAAAATTTAAATAAAATTTGGGACAGGTGGTGTTAAATGGGATGAGGTAAGCTCCATTTTCAATCGAAAGTATTATATTGACAGAAACGACTAACGACGTCATCAATTATACTTTTTTCAGAAACATATCAAATTTTGTCACAAATACTTGTCATCACTCAATACGAACATCAAACGTATAATTTTTGTGCTTACAAAATATTTTCTCATTCAGAAAAAGTTGATATGTTGCTAATTTACGGCGAGTCAAAAAAATTCAAGAAGAGCTGTAGAGTTATATCAAGAAGGGTATCGAGAGCGCCTCATTCCTGATCATACAACCTTCACAAGATTGGAGATGTTAATACAATTAGACTGTTACAGTATTTCGAACAAAATCCAGGAAATTCTGTATGGCAGGCTAGCCGGGAATTGAATTTGGATAAATCAGCCATGCAACGAATTTTAAAGACCAATGAGTATCATGACTACAAAATTCACAATTTGGGGTATTTGCCTGAGCGTCACATTGAAAACAAACTTAATTTTATAGCGCAAATTACAGTAAATGTAGGAACTGTTGTGCAGAACCTTCTTCGGCACGGTCTTTGAACGGATGAAAGTCGGTTTGTCAATAATGGTTTGCCAAACAGGCGCAATGTACCCTACTGGTCCATTGGAAATCCCCACATTTTAAATCCAGTCCAAAACCAAGACCATTTTGGAGTAAATATATGGTGCGGCATCATCGGTAGGCATTTAATTGGGCCTTATTGTTATGAACATACATTGAACAGCCTGAGTTACTTAAATTTCTTACAAGAAGAACTTCCTACACTTCTGGAGAATGTGCAGCAATATTTAAATAACACTTTCCCAGAAAAATGGATTGGGTTTAATGGACCTATTCAGTGGCCCGGAAAGTCACCAGATCTAGCACTCCTCGATTTTTTCTATGGAGGGTTTTAAAAAATAAGGTTTACAGAACACTTTCGCGAATCATTTGAAAGAAAAAATCACAAACACTTGTAATGAGTTAAACGACGAAAATATTAATAATCGCAGCCCACAAAGGCAAAGATTGGATACGTGTCTTGAAATGAGAGGAGATCATATAGAGGATAGATTGTAATATGTATGTAGTATGAGAGCGTTTGCCTCATTTTTTAAGTTTAGTTATTGTTATCATTACCTTTTGTTTTATCTGTATTAAAGAATTATTGAGTTTAATCCATTTATTTATGCTTAATGACATTTATGCACTTTGATCTTTGATCCTTCCACCGCTAATTTGATTTTTAGGTGGTATTTCTTTTGAGACTCTTTAGGACGATATTGCTTATAACTTTTAAACAAGAAGTAATATTTTCTCTAATAAAAGTTCATAATAGCTATTTTACATTGACAATTTATTCATCAATAAATTGACGAAGTTCTTCATCAATTAATTCACGAATTTATTGGTAAACAGTGTGGTTTTACACTGCTACAGACTTTGTCAAGTTTTTTGACGTATGAATCAGTTCTACCAATGAATCAAAGAAGCAAATAAATTTNACAAAACACCTTCCCGAATCATTTGAAAGAAAAAAATCACAAACGCTTGTAATGAGTTAAACGGCGAAATGTTAATAAACACAGCCCACAAAGTCGAAGATTATGGGTATGTGTCTTGAAATGAGAGGAGGTCATATAGACTGTAATATGTATGTAGTATGAAAGCGTTTGCCTCATTTTTAAGTTTAGTTATTGTTATCATCACCTTTTATTTTAACTGTATTAAATAATTATCCAGTTTAATCCTTTTATTTATTTATAATGACATTTATGCACTTTAAACAACGAACATTCAATTATTTTCCAACGACTACTTGATCCTTCCACCGCTAATATGATTTTTAGGTGGTATTTCTTTTGAGACTCTTTAGGACGATATTGCTTATAACTTTTAAACAGAAGTAATTTTTCTCTAATAAAAGTTCATTAGAAAAAAGAGAGCTTTTTAACAAGAAAAAAATTAGGATATGTTTCTGGAAAAAATATACTTAATTGATGACGTCATTAGTCATTTCTGTGAAATCCCAGAAATAATACATTTGATTGAAAATGCTTACCTCATACCTCATCCCATTTAACACCATTATTTAAATTTTTTGTATCCTCACAGTAGGCCCATACTATCGAGTTTGGGACATACTGTCCAGTAACTGTTCATATACGTAAATTGAATATTGCAGTTATTGTCCTTATCCCTTACAAATCAATTCTCATGTGATATTTTATATTGAATATACATAATGTTAAAACTTACAATTATGCCATACTAGAAAAGGTAATTAACGAAATTAATGTACTAGTCTTCAGCTAGAAAATATGGTATTCCTAAATCAACTTTACTGTTTAGAATAAAAATCCAGGACATAAGGATTCTCTTGGTCCCCAACCAATTCTGATAGGCGAAGAGGAATCTATCCCTAAAAATTGGGTTTTTGAATTGGCAAGGAAGGAGTTCTCCAGAAAAAAAAGAAGATTTGCAAGGCACCGTTCAAAAATTCTTACTGGAGCATCCTAAAGCAAACTCTTTTAAAGACAATCGTCTTGGTGAAAGCTGGATTCGAGCATTTTTGAAACGAAATATTGTTACTCGCACAAGTGAAGGGGTGAGTAATGTTACCTCATGTGTCACAGAAAATGACTTTAGAAAATGGTTTATGGAAATAAATGATACTTCTAATCAATCATTGGATGTTTTGACAGACTAATATAATTTTCAATGGAGATGAAACTTCTTTTCAAATTTGTCCATCGGTTGGTAAAGTATTAGCTCAGAAGGGGGGAGAAAAACGTATACACAATGGAAAAGGTGAAGCCAAAGAAAATTTAACTGTTTATTTTCGTTTTCTGCAAGTAGCAATAATGGTCCACCCTTGTTAGTAAGTGCATATAAGAGAATACTAGAGAAGGTTGTTACTGGCGTTCCTAAGGGCTAGGGAATAGCTAAAAGTGATAATGAATGATAGCAGATATTTTTTCGAATACATTGCCAATATTTTCCATCCTTTTTTAATTCAGCAAAATATTCAATTTCCTGTTATTTACTTCTTGGATGGCCACAGAACACATCTAACATATTATAAATCTAGCAAACTGTGCATATAATTAAAAATTGAATTGATTGCACTCTACCCAAATGCCATTAGAATATTACAGCTTTGCGATGTGCCTGTATTTCGCCCCCTAAAAGTTGCTTGGCGAAAAGCTGCAATAAACTGGTGCAATACACATATTAATGAGGGTATTACTAAAGTAACTTTTGCAACTATTTTGGAAAATGTTGTAGAAAATTATTAAATCTGAAACATTGATAAATAACTTCAGAGCTTGCGGTCTTTATCCTTTCAATCCCAGTAACATTAATTATGGCAAATATCTCGGTAAGCAAACCAAGTCTGTCGACAATGACACAACAAATGATAATTGTAACAGTCTTAATTAATCTCTTATTATTCCGAATTTAAAAATATTATTGGACATGAAAAGATAAAGAAGTTTGAGTCAATAGCAGAATGTGGAACAATACAAATGAAGACTTCAAAATCTTACGTAAAATCTGGGTTTATTTTCAAAAGAAACCTTGTTTCAATAAGACAGATGTGCAACAAGAAAATGTTATGCAGCCACTACAATTGTAACATTACAAAAGTTCTTCTATGTAAATGGCTGGTATACACAAACTAAACCTCGCAGAGACTTAGCAGTTTGGCAGTATTGTTGTGAAATGTTATAGTTACCAAAAATATCACTTTTTAAATACTAGCAGCGCCATCTCTTGCCGAGGTCTGGTATTTATCATACAGCCTTCGTAGAACTGCGACTCGGATGCTGTCCAGTAACGAAATTAAAAAAACAGACAATTTATTTTGTTAAAAAAGAATAAATTCAAATTAGTATTCTAAAAAAACTGATCGCCACTTAAAGTTACACCCTGTATGCTTCGATACACACTTCTTCTTTTCATGTTTTTTGCGAAAATAAAATTCCGTTTCGGTATAGATCTGCAGTTTACTTTACTATATACTCCAGCCGAATTATAGATTGAACCGAATTTGAAACGTTCAAGCCAAAAATATCGCGCGCGTTGAGAGCGACGTTCACGCGCATGCGCGGGCCCGGCGCTCCTCCCGCGTGCAGCAGAAAGAATACCTACGGAGAAATATTTTTTCGTTATGTAAATGGGTTGTATGTTTTTCTATAAACAATTATGACTTTATTAGTTTGTTAGCTTTTCCTTATAAACCGTATAAGGCGTTTCTATTGGACAAAAATCCCTATCTGCCTGTCTGAACTGTCCTCTCAGAAGCTCATATATATTTTTAACCTCGTTTTTCATAAAGTATAATTGCATTCGAATATTACCATTGCGTTTAATTAGCATAATAAGACAAAATGTTTTTTTCATAACCAAATGGCCACAGCCAGATCCCGCAAAAATTGATGATAAACAAAAGAGGTCGACCATTTTACAACGAAGACAAGTCAGTTATATAAATTTATTGTACTGGTTACGTTAAATTTTAACAAGAACAAATGATGCAAATCATGGTAGAGGATTTTATTCATCTCGCACAAGTCCGTCCACTTTAAATTTATGGGACAGAAATACGCCACAAAATTATTAAGTTGACTGCATTATTTCAGCTATCTTAAGATCTTCATTGTTATTAATTCGATGTTTTCATTTAATTAAGAAAGCTATTACCATAATTGTGTATAGCGACTGAATAATAAGCATTTTGTGTGTTGGGTGCTTGATGTTGACCGCCGGACAAAAGGAAACAAGTAAAAGTATAAATTGTTTCATTAGCATAACGTTTCAGAAAAATTAACTTAAGTTATTATGCATTTACATACTGCCTTAGCGAGTCTAAAATTTCGTTAAGGAATAACTGGAATACTTTAATCAAATGGTTTCCTAGAATGTAGGATGCCTTTTAGAATTTAATTAAAGCAATTATTACTTCATAAGTAGGTAATTAATTTATATCTAGATTTTATTAAATAATTGCGGGTAATTATAAAGATTTGTTTTAATTCTCCTCATATGAAAATAGTATGTATGTATTTGATATCAAATATCAATACACCTCATGAATAAATTATTGCACAGTATTAAATTTAAACATGTTATTAAACAAGTAGGCAATGATAATTCATGTTAATTCCTTCTGGTATATGTACTTTCTGCAAGAGACAATATGTCTTGGAAAATGTATAGGATTAAAAAATAAAACATAAAACACACCACAGAGATGAGACANAATTTTTTTCTGATGAACCGATCGAGTTGCGGTTTTCGGCATTGTCTTCGGAAAAATATCAGGAAAAAAGTCTATATATTACACTTTGGGGCTGGATCGAAACTGCATTGCGGGTGCATAAAGTGCATCTTGGAGTGCATCAATTTTTCCAAATTTTCTAAAAATGGTAAAAATTGACTAAAAGTTGTAGAAATTTGTGTGCACGGGTTTTTTGACCCTGAAAAATTTACCCAACGGCCCTGGGGCCCCCCAGGGGGGCAAGCGGGGGTCTTCTGTAAAACATCGAATAGCTGAGTAATTGTCTTCTAAATCCCCACCCGGGGGTTTTTGGGGTCGGGGATTTCGATTCTGACACTGAAACATATGTCCGACGCTCCAGGCCCCCCCAGGGGGCAAGGGGGGGCCTTCTGTAAAATACCGAATAGCGAGTAATTGCCTTCTAAATTTCTACTCGGGGGTTTTCGGGGTCGGGGATTCCGAATCTGACACTGGAAAATATCCATTAATATTAGCTTGTCTAACACTGAGAAAAATTTTCGTAGAATTTGAAAAATCCTGGACAATCCGTTCCCAAGAGACAGATTTCGTTAAATCAAAGAAATATTCCTTAAAACCGAAGAATATTTCATGGGTCATGGATTTTCAAAAGAATCTCTTGGGCCCGTGCGACTGCGGATAATGCATAACAATTCCCGACAAAATCCGATTATCGACAATGCAGATCTTGTGGGTTCAGGAAGCATGGAATTACATGCGCAACTATTCCAATCCTGAAATAGTCGAAAATGTAATATAGATGGTAGTGATGGAGACACTGATGATGAAAATTGTGATTGATAGTGAAAGTGTTAGATAAACATATAATAGTAGTTGTTTCACTAATTCCCTTGCAAATAAAAAGAAAATTGGTTCTCAGAATAAAGTGGATTCTTTTCGACTCATTAATTTTCTGTTAGTTTTTCTTACCCTTCTTGTCTATTCTCTGTAAATTTGCGTGTGTTACAATGTAAAGATAAGCCTACAAGATCATGGTTGGTAAGCGGATGGAACAGTTTTATTGCAAAAATCTGCCTTTCGATGTTTTCCAGAAAGCCCACCACAGGCGTCGTGCATACTTTTTAGTGTCAGAATCGGAATTCCCGACCCCAAAAACCCCGAGTGGAAATTTAGAAGGCAATTACTCAGCTATTCGATGTTTTACAGAAACCCCCCCTTGCCCCAACTGGGGGCTCCAGGGGCGTCGGGCATACTTATCAGTGTCAGAATTGAAATCCCCGACCCCAAAAACCCCCGAGTGGAAATTTAGAAGGCAATTACTCAGCTATTCGGTGTTTTACAGAAGGCCCCCCTTGCCCCCTGGGGGGCCCCAGGGGCGTTGGACATACGTTTCACTGTCAGAATCGAAATCCCTGACCCCAAAAACCCCCGAGTGGGGATTTAGAAGGCAATTACTCAGCTATTCGATGTTTTACAGAAGGCTCCCCCTTGCCCCACTGGAGAGCCCCAGGGCCTTCGGGCATATTTTTCAGGGTCAGATTCGGAATCTCCGACCCCGAAAACCTAATTTCTACAACTTTTAGTCAATTTTTACCAATTTTAGAAAATTCGGAAAAATTGATGCACTCCAAGATGCACTTTATGCACCCGCAATGCAGTTTCGATCCAGCCCCAAAGTGTAATATATAGACTTTTTTCCTGATATTTTTCCGAAGACAATGTCGAAAACCGCAACTCGATCGGTTCATCAGAAAAAAATTGCTGATTTATTGTCTAACTTGCCTGGTCTATATGAAAATAGTATGTATGTATTTGATATCAAATATCAATACACCTCATGAATAAATTATTGCACAGTATTAAATTTAAACATGTTATTAAACAAGTAGGCAATGATAATTCATGTTAATTCCTTCTGGTATATGTACTTTCTGCAAGAGACAATATATAGTCTTGGAAAATGTATAGGATTGTACAAAAACATTGGATTACAGTTTTATTATTGAATGTAAAAAAAAATTTAACCACTAATTATTTAGGTTTTCATTCCTTTTATAAAAAAATTACAATGTTGAATTTTATGGGTGTATATACACGGTGATTTCACTATAAATACAGAAACTGCAGAACTAGATTCATTACCAAAAAATGAGCAGAGTTTGTTCTATAAACTTTTTTCCTGCAGGATTCGGAATTCGAGATACAGGGTGATAAAGTTTACAAAAAAATATGGGATGTTTCACGTCAAGCGGATCACCGATCTGGACAAAAATTGCGTGGAACGATCGAGGCGGTAAGGGCTCAAAATGTTCGTCTGGTAAGAGGCTTTCAAACGCAGAGGTACTTTTCAAAAATCCAAAATGGCGGCCGGAAGCTGGAGAAAACCTGAGTGTACGGCAAAAAAGGGTTGTGAAAAAAAAATTCGCAACCAATCAGGTCATTTTTTAGCTCAAATTGTAGTTGAGGGACACCTCTTAAACGTTGGTGTGGTTGGATGAAAAAATCCAAAATGGTGGATCCAACATGGCGATCAAAAAACCGATTTGGTGACTGAATTTTTGAAAATCAACCGATTTACACCAAACTTGGTATACGGGAGTTTTTGAGGTCGCTGATTACGAATCCGAGGTCGGATTTGCAAAATTCAAGATGGCGGATCCATGATGACGGACGACATTTCGGAAAATCGAACGATTACCACCAAATTTGGTATATGGAGATTTTTGGGGTCGCTCATCATGTATCTTAGGTTGGATTTGCAAAATTTAAGATGACGGATTCAATATGGCGAAAGATTTTATCCGCCATACTGGATTTGTCATTTTTTAACGACCTCCGACAACCCCCCATATACCAGATTTGGTGGAAACAAATTAACTGTTTCAATTGTTGACCATCAACTTCCTGACAATAGGCAAGTCGAATAATCTCTCTCGTAATACTTCAGTTAACGTTTGGGGCTGGATTTATTGTATTTCTGCTCTATTCTATTTTACTGTTGGACATACCTACTCAAAAACAACAAAGAGTCGAATCTAATATTTTCTCATGATAACCCTCTACTTAAGTTTTGGCGCCTTGGCATGAAAGTGGTGGTAATTGGAAAACTTAAAAGTAGGATTTCCAGAAAAAATGTAACAATTATTACCAAGAATACACATTAAATACAGCTATATAGTTAGTCGTCAGATATAAATAAATAATGGTCCTAATCACAGGGTTGCCAAAGCAACCAATAAATGCTTAATTTAGAAAACATTGCGATTATGTTAATAGACAAAGATAGTATGCATCTCACACCTGCATTGTTATAATAATAATCTATATTAAAGCATGCCATCATTATAAAATATATTTTTAATTGTGGGTATGCACACGCTTACGTTTACTGATGTATCGCAAATAATATACGTAGTGAAACGATAATCCTGACAACCTGTCATCATCACCTTGTTAACTTGATTACTCAAGAGCCTGCATTAATTAAAACCGACTTATAACGTATACCACCCGTATACTCCAATTAGACTGATTTTAAGTAGGTGCAATAATTTTGAGATAAAACGTTGAAATAACAAAAAATAATAAAAATATATAAAATTCGAAAGTAGAAATGGTATTTTGGGAATGCAATTTACTAGTTCCTTATAACGTCTTTATTTATAATATTCTTAAGCCTGCTCAAAATGATATTATCACTTGCCAAGCAATTTGTCAAGCGTAAACAAATGCCATATCGTATGGATGCTGCATATCGATACATGCAAAAGCATATCTTGATTTGCCAAATATTCGCCTTCATACAAACGACACACCAACAAAATGTACGCAATGATCACGTTATTTCCACAAAGTGGAATTAATGATTTCTTTGGGAATATTTTCATATTTTTCATGTGCATATTTCACAAGTGTATATCATGTGTAAGGTACTATAGATTTTTTTCAAATATTTGACAAATGTTTGGCCACTCATCGCATTATCTGGAGTTGATTTTGTTTACAGTTATAACTGAAACATAACTATAGAATACAGTTGCCGCCAGAAGATATCCAATAAATAGTAATTATTCGCAGTATTTCCCAACATTAAAAAACTGAAACTGGAAATTGAAGCCTTCTGGATTGAATAAGGTTAAACACATAGTTGCTCCTTCGTCTTATGTATAAAACCGATCCCTAAGGAGAAGTAGGTTCATCTCGTGCATATTTTTGCCAATTGATTCCTAAGGGCACAGGGACCCATTGAAGAGGGAGGAATGGAAATCATTTTTTTGCAATATCTCTCAATCGCGTTGTGATAAATGAATGAAATTTGGTATACACAGCTAAATTTTGATGAGCAATTTGATGGACTAATCCATTTATTTCCNTAGGAACTTGATCTGGTCCATCTTTTCTTTGTGGTACTATGTTATCAATGGCTTTAAGTTTTTAACAAAGTTTTTAAATACTTTACCAAAAGATGGAATAGGTTTTTGATAGATAAACATGTACAGGATGAATAGTTTCTAATCAAAATAAATAAATGCCTTTTTTACCCTTCTTTAGCATTTCAGCCTTGTTTGAGGTGATATTGAAAAAAAAATAACACTTTCTCATGGCCACTTTTTACCCTCTATCGAATGGCATTATCAATTTTTATATGTAACGTTTCTTCTCTCCAGGACCATCATCAACTTCATTTTTTTAAATACGACCCCAAAAATTTTATTACATTTTTTGCAGGCCTTCATGACCCCCAATACTGTACTGCCTCAGCCCGAGTAAGATTTAGACGTTTTGTCTCGAAAAATTCATCTTCAGTATATTCGTTCCTTTATCAAAATTTTTTATTTAGATTTCATTGTTTATTGAATTATCGTACACTGTAAGTGTCGTTAAACCCTGCGAAATCCATCTAGTTATTTAAACTATTACCACCACGCGTTACAATAAAACATTTATTACTATTAACTATTACCATCATTTGGTCATACATAACTTAATAAGTTGTTGCGTCAAAATTAAAACATTATTACAATTTTAATTTTATTATGACAAATTAATTCTTAAAAATGCATATGAACAACCAAAACGTCAACTGAATATTATTCTTTAAAAAATTTCAGTAAATGTTCAAAAACATTTTCGTTTTGGCAAAGATTGAAAATGAATATCACCGTAATATTATCAGAATTTATTATATCTGTAACCGCAACTGTGAAAGAGCATGTCAGTTGTATTTGTAAGAATATCCTGAAAAAAATAGATCGGAATTTGTTTGAATTTTGAGCACTCGAGAAGCCTAGAAATAACTATGGACAGGGGAATAAAACTCTAATAATTTTTTATTTTAATGCGTGGTGGTAATAGTTTAAATAACTAGATGAATTTCACAGGATCTAACGACACTTACAGTGTACAATAATTCTATAAACAAAGAAATCTAAATAAAAGATTTAGATAAATTTGGAACGAATACACTGAAGATGAATTTTTCGAGACAAAACGTCTGAGTCTGGTTCGAGCTGAGGTAGTACAGTATTGGCGGTCATGAAGGCTTGCAAAAAATGTAATAAAATTTCTAGGGTCGTATTTAAAAAAATGAAGTTGATAATGGTCCTGGAGAGAAGAAACGTTACATATAAAAATTGATAATGCCATTCGATAGAGGGCAAAAAGTGGTCATGAGAAAGTGTTCTTCTTTTTTCAATATCGCCTCAAACAAGGCTGAAATGAAACAAAAATGGATTTCCAAAATTTCAGTTTTTTTCAAATATTTCGAAAACTAATCATGTTATCCTTGATTTGTTAGAGGCATAATGGTCCCCTGATTACGCAACTTTGCCCCCATTTAAGCTAGTTTGTATCTTTTACCGTTTTCGAGATCCCTGTAGTGAGAAGCGAATTTGTAACAGCCTGTATTATCGGTTTCACGCAAAAACTGTGAAATTGTCAGAAAGCTGTGGCTCGGTTAGGAACTAAAAACGGAGAGGATACTAGGCTATGCAGGCCTACTATAAATTCGCCTAATTATTTCACAGCACACACAGAAACATTCTTATTATTATTTTTTGATGTACTGACATCATTGTATCTTTACTGATCACCAAGATGCTTTGCGGTTATGTGGGAAATGGAATACACCGTATATTATGCCAAGGAATGTGCAAGATTATATTTTAGAAAAGACGTTTATTGTTTCACATGTACAAATACCATTGAACTTTCCCTAGAAGTTGGTGCAGTATTGAAGTGACTGGCAAGGCTAGGTGGTTTATTGCAATCAATATATCGTGTGCATTGAAAACTTTTAACAGAAATACATCAAAATGTAAGTACATTCCATCAAAAACAAACAAGAGTCTGCTTGGTGTAATAAGAGAACATGATTTATAAAGCCATTTAAATTTTACCAGTGGCGTACGCAGAGATGAGTGGAGGGCCATAGTACCAAAAATATGTTCTTTGTTACTGTTATTTTTAAATATCATAGAACTAACTTTGTCATAAATTTGATTATTCACACTTAATTAATTATTTTATAGGAAATTGTTGTTTAAAATTGGAGTTCCATTTTGATTTTTAAAACTATAACTACTTCTATTTAAACCGAAAGTGATTGAAAAACAACTTTACCTACTCGTGTCAAATATGGTGACGCTATTACAAATGCGAAACAACAAACTAGAGATGTAATAACACACATTAATTATTATTTTCCATTTGCCTCCTAAAAAGTGCCGTATATCCCCCAAAAAAAATATTTTTGTACAAAACTTGTTTTCTCTTTTAATGCCTATTGTTACCAATTCGTCAATTCATTTTGGAAAACATGCCAATTATCGTTACTTTACACTGGCATGATCAAGCTAATTTTATTAATTCGAATTACACGAATGAATGATTAAATCAGATTAAAATAAATGTTATCGAATTGTTGGTCGAGATTATTAATTTGCCTCATGCGCCCTGGCAGTAGTTAATAAATCTGTTATTAAAATATAATGTATTTAGGTATATTACGGTTTATTTTATAAACTATTAAAACGTTAAAATTGATAGGAAGGTAGGTCATGCAGGGACATTAAAAACTTTTCACTCATAATGACATTTTCTGTCCAGTTTAGTTCGGCTTATAATTTAGAAACAACCTGAGTAGATTAAGACATTAGGTCACAGTTAATTGAAAAACCAACTCTAACATTGGCAGCGACCTAGAAAAACTATTCAAACATTTTGTTTTTTTGTTTAAGTTTTTAGAAGCATTTTTCTATTTTTCATAAAATAAATATATATTTAATGACTATTAGTTTGTTAATTGTTAATCTTTAGTTACTTAAGAATAACACAGGCACAAAAAAAGTCCAAACCCAAGAGACCCACATATTAGTCCCGAATGAAATCGATGTGCTGAACACGATCCTGTAGTCAAAATTCAAGACTTGTCGATGAATTTCTGAAAAAAGTGAATTTTTTGGTGAAAACGCCCAAATATGGGTCAAAACTGATTTTCCTAAATTTTGTCCAAATATACCAGTTTCGTAGTATTTTGAGACGCCCAACATGATTAAAAGATTGTATAGTACCGCTAAAATATTCGTTCTTTTCGAATGTTTTATGTACTTAATTTTTCCTACATTAAAAACAGCAGATGTAGTCTCATAACCGCTGAACTCATGCATCAACAAAATGTTGTCCGTCACTATTTCCCCATACTGTAGACATCGAGGATAGTAAATTTTTTCAACAATTTTTCTCTGCCTGGTTTACGAAGGTCAACGTTTGAATGAGATCTCGCCAGTGCTGTCAGCAGGACGAGAGATCTATATCTTCTAATATGAATACGGAACGGTGTGGACATACTGATCGCAGTATTAATGATCAATGTGTCGGCATGTTTTACTGTGAAATTAGATCGAAATCAAGCGAATTTTATTTGTATCGAACTTGAATTAAATAAGTTATTTAAATAGAAAAATAAAAAAAAAATTGAACTTTGACAAGGTGTAACTTGCAAACAACTGACAATTTGAAAAAATTTTTCCTTACATACTGTTTCTATTTTAATCCGTAGAATCACCTCCCGGAGTTTCCTGATGGACTTTCAGAACACCCTGTATAAGTGAAATTAAAGTTCTGTAAATGTAGTCAATTTGTTGTGTGGAAATAAGTAAAAAGCGGTAGTACGAATTAAGTAATCGGTATTTACTGAAATTTCGAGGGAAAAAATATAGCGTTTTTCTTTTATATGCCGATGACATGAAGTTATACTTAAAGATAGGAAATTTACAGGACTGTGTTGTACTGCAGGAGAATCTTAATAGACTGAAACTCTGGGGTGAGTTGAACAAATTGCCCTTAAATATAAAAAAGTGCAATGTATTGACTTTTTCTAGAAAGAAAGACAGTGTATATGTATTTTCCGTACGATATTGATACTATACGTCTTAATAGACCAGATGTTATTAAGGATTTAGGAATCTATTTTGACCCTAAACTCACCTTTAAGTATCATGTGCATCATATTGTGTCGGAAGCTAACAAAAGTTTGGGTTTCGTAATTCGCAATGCTCGGGATTTCTGCAATGTTGATAAAGTTAGTTGCTGTACAATTGTTTCGTTAGACCTCGATTAGAATATTGTTCCTTGATTTGGGCTCCAAGCTATGTTAGCTATATAATATTGATTTGTTGGAAAGAACGCAGCGCAGATTCTCAAAGTTGTTAAACTATAAAGACTTTAATGTATATCCTCCGGTAGGGTATCCGCAGCATTTGCTCCTTCAAAAATATAATTATAAATTTATAAAATCTCGCTGTGATATGCACAGTGTTATTATTCTTTTCAACATAATAAATGGAAATTTGAATATACCTGAAATTTTACAAAAACATAACTTTAATATTCTTTCTGTAAGGACACGGTCTAATGAAACTTTTTATTTGAAAACAGCTAGTACTAATATACTACAATATTCTCCTTTATATGTTATGTGCAGAAATTGTATAGCTGTGCAGAACAGTTGTATATACATCTTTAACACTAATATCTCTATTATTAAAGAATTATTTTGATGTCCTCTTTAGAGTTTCTGTTTGTCAAATATTGTTTGTGAGCTTCTCTGTGATTTCTTGTCTTTATAGTATATGTAGGTATATGTATTTATTGTGTTAACTTTCTTCTGTAACTTTTCCCTGCTATGTAAGTGGGTTCATCCCGTTGAGTATGTGTAGGTAATAAATAAATAAATAAATTGTAGACTTTTGCTCTGATGGAAAAATGTTTACAAAAGTTGCAGGAAATTTCATACTCTATAATTTTTGCAACAATTATTTTTTAACCTAGGTGGCTTTGGAGAGACGGTACTCTCTAAAACTGGTTTTCCGTATAGTTCAGAATTCGGAAAATTAATAAGGACTGTGCAAATCTACCAAATTACAACTTTCCTTGACCTTTTGTAATGAAAGCCAGAACTATAATGGCCAGAAATATTTGCAAGTATGCTTATTCAAAATGCTTTCTAATTTGTATGATGCCTTTTTTAAAAAATGGCAGCGACAGTTAAATTTTGTTTGTAGGCTTCCGTGACTGTTGTTGATGGTTGAATAATTTCCTGGTTGGTTGCCACGTCGTCGATTTACAACTCTTGAAGTTTCGAGCGTCATATCGCTCTCTTCTTCAGAAGTTACTCTGAAACTGAACTCTGTTAAGTTTTTAATTTTAAGTTTAACTTTTTTGTGTCAATTTTAATCTAGTTTTATATGAGGTACCCCCCACAAATTTTTATCGTAGAATCAGGTGCTGAAATTTGGCCCATTCCTTAGCAAGCACCCTGTAAATTCAATAGCATCAGTAAATGCATT
Organism: Anoplophora glabripennis; assembly: GCF_000390285.2. Taxonomy (NCBI): domain Eukaryota; kingdom Metazoa; phylum Arthropoda; class Insecta; order Coleoptera; family Cerambycidae; genus Anoplophora; species Anoplophora glabripennis. Next base: position 463,272 of record NW_019416767.1, read on the forward strand.
TTCTCTCATGTGATAAGTTCCCACATGCTGCAATCTTTTCCATGAATTATATCCTTTCTCGGTGACAATTTACCGAGCCCGTTTAATGTGCATGCTACAGTGCGGATTAACGTAGTGGAAAATCTGTAATCATTTATTCGCCTGTAACAACACATTTACGGCGCTAATATCGGACTAAAACGTAGGCACACGCTCTTAAGATTCCATAACGTACGCTTAATGGTATCAAACAAAACATTAATGTGCTATAACTTTCCACCTAAAATGTTTTAGCTAATATGGAGTTATACCGAGATCGCTATTTCCATTAGATTTTTAATTAACTTAAAGTTGTTTTAACTAATATGACTTGAGTGAAGATTGTTGATCAAAGTTAAAGTTTTAAATACCGCTTAGTGTCGGTACGGATAATAATCTTTCAGCGACTTATTGTTATGGCGCAGACCTTTGTTTTTTCTGTTGATCAAATACATTGACTTGATCTGACTATCAATGCATCATTGAAATTCTGAGAAAGTGTTCTATTCAGCTGTGTGCAATTACACATGTGTTTCGTTATTTAATGAGTATATTTAGTTGTTTTATACAATGCAGAAATTAAAAAATTATCACATTCTGTGAACTAGTATTTCATTAAATTTTTTGCAAAATTAATTTTTCTTTGTTGTGGTAGGTATTTAAATATAAATTTGATATTAACAATCTTATTTTCAAACTTCATAATGCTGTCCTTTAACCTAGGCGAGCGTGAAATGATCACTTGAAAGAAGTTCCGGACTAAAATTTGTAAATGTGAATGATCCTTGATGATTTCATTAGTATTTATTATGGTTATAGTTTTCGAACCATTTGCCGGAAATAATGTATTTTTTTATATATGTCACATACCACAGAGAGTCAACAGAACTTGAATTCAGACAGACAGACCAAATATTCCAGGACCGTGTGGAAAAAATTCTTATTTCTTTGTGATCTCTCCAAACATTTGTTCTACCATTTCTTATTGCATACTAGAGGTAGAGAAATCATGCATTTGATTTTTTTGTCTCACTTTTCCAAATTTTTTAATAAATAATAAAATGATAACATACAGGGTATCCCGAAATTAGGGGGCAATATTTCTACAGGGTGTTCTATGTCGAAAAAGATTACTTTTTCTTTATATAAACGTGTGTCCAAAAATTCTTCCTAAGGACGTTATAGCCACTTAAAGGCGCCAATCAGATGAAGGTTTTTTCTAAATAACTCCGAAACTAGTTGAGATAAATTTATAAAATTTGGTAACTAGCTTAACTCTTACGTGGTCAGTCCGCTACTAAAACGAAGTTTCCAAATTTTCATAGAAATTTATTATTTTTAGTTAATTATTATTTGACAAAGTAAAATAAACAACTGAAATTAGAAATTATTAAATACAAACTATAAATATAAACTAATAAAAATAATTGAAAACCACACTATTAATAAAACTTATCTTTATCTCAATAGTAATTAGATTTCCATTTTGCTGAATACATGTTTCACTTATTCTCAATGTCACGAGCCGCCTCTGCAAAATTGACTTCGGATCCATGATCAGCGACCCCGAAAACCCCCGTATACCGAATTTGGCGAGAATCTTTTATTTTTTGAAAATTCGTGATATCTGACCTAAATTGACCCGTTTTTTTTTTGAGGTTAGAAAAAGAACCATCAATTCTCACCGCGGATTCACGTTCGGCGGTGTCTTAACTATATAAATGAACATTTGATATAGAAAAAAAAAAATAATTTGTATTTTTCCTAGCACTTTTTCGTGAATCTTTGCTATTTTTGACCTGTTTTTTGAGGTTAGAAAATTCCTGTGATGTGATAGCTCAATTCTGACACCGGATTCGTGATCAGGAGGTAAAATACTACGGATAACATGTCGCATGAAAAGTACACACAACTTTTTTTTTGTGTGGCTGTGTAATATACTCATGCTATTAATGAAAACGTGTTTGACTGCTTTGAGAATTGCTCCAACAATGAGAGTAGTGACAGTTTCAGTGGTTTATTTATTTTAATACTTTTCAAACTGTGTATTTAATATCAATATACAGGGTGTTTCAGGATTAAGTCGACAAACTTTAAGGAGATATTCCTCATAAAAAAAATAAGAAAAAAATCAAGTATAAATTTTTTTAAAAATTCGAATTTTTTAAATAACTTCTAAATGAAGAAGGCTATTTAAGCGAAATTTGGCATGACACATCTTCTCATAAGATATCATTTTTCCATAGAAGTAGAAGTCCCGCAAGCAACCAGTGGCGGAGTTATTGGGACTCAGACTCATTAAATTATAAAAAAAAATTATACGGCCCTACTGAAAATAAAAAATGATGCTGTTTTTAGATAGAACAGTTTGTTAGTGACAAAAAGTGTACATTCACTTTTTTTCCTAACTGTTATAATTTCATAGCAAAATTGATTTTTCGGAAGGATGCTTCTGGATTCTGTCGATAAACTTTAGGAAGACGTTCCTCATAAAACCTAAAAAAATATAGTACCTATTAAAATTGGTCTTAGTCTCGAGTATGTGTGAGTCAAATAAGCCTTTTTGTTTCCCCTTCCCTTGGGTTTAACCAAAAGTATTAAAATTATTTCGGAGATGCTTCGTTTTTAAGATATAGGGTGTTTTTTTTAGAAAAAAAATGATGTTGATGATAACAATAGAAATATTTAAGTAGGTACCTAACATCTAATGTGACTATGTTGTAATGCGACAACGTACCGATCCTTGCAATACTCCTAAATTTTTTCAGGCGGTTTGTAGTCACTTCATTTACTTGTGTTGTGTACTTTTAAATAACATAAGATGGCAAACAATACATGAAAATTTATTTGTAAATTGAAACAACCAAAAAATTACCAGTTAGTATTATACCTAGACAAAGTGAAAAGTGGATCAAAAATGAAGTGATTTAAAAAATATTTTGTTCAAAATGGGCGCCTCCGGATGCGGACTGCAGACAAGCACGACATTTTCTAATTATGGAGGTAGTGGCCGATCGACACTGAATTGAAGTTAATTCTCGACACTGGCACCGCGTAGACTTTTTGTTTAATAGCACCCCAAACGAAATAATCCATCGGTATCAAGTCCGATGAACGTGCGGGCCACGCTGCAGGTCCTCCACGACCAATCCATCTCCTAGGATAATTAATGTTTAACCACTCCCTAGGACCTCTACCAAAATGGGCAAGACAACCATCTAGTTGAAACCAACTGTTCATTCGAGTATTAAGCGGAACATCTTCTAACAGATCTTGAAAACCATTTTCAAGGAACTTGGTAAACATGTCAGCATTTAACCGATGCGGAAGGAAGTAGGGACCAACTATAGTGTTTTCCAACACACCCAACCATACGATACATTGGAATTCATGCTGAAAACTATGTTCCCTTACCGCCCGTGGATTCTCGTAGGACCAAATATGGTTGTTCCTTTGGTTTAAAATTCCCCTTCGAGTAAATGTTGCCTCATCTGTTCACATTACTTTTTGCGTAAACTGATCATCATTCTCTGCTTGGTTTAACATTCAGTCACAAAACACGCGCCTGCATCGTATGTCCTGAGGCAATAAATGTTGCACACGCTGGATATGGTACGCATGGCGTCCAACAGCCCGAAGAGTCCTCCAAATGGAACTTGACGAAATACCTAGCTCATAGCTAGATCTTCTGAGACTCGTGGATGGATTTTCATCGAAATGGTTTTAAATAGTATTCGATCTTACTTCGTCCTGAAGTGGAGCAAAATGTCCTTCAGCATAAGTTGGAATACCGAAAGTTTGTCTGAGATGACTGAATGTCGTTGAAAATGTTTCCTTTGCTGGTAGTTCGCGATAAGGAAATCTTACTGCATATTCACGCACGGCGAGCCGCCGCCGCCGTAGCATTTCCATCACAAAAACCATATACAAAGACCATATCAGCATATTCATTGTTCGAAAATATGGACGGCATTATTAAACTTATTTTTAATATTAGTTTGAACGCTTTATCTAATGGATGATTTATGCAACAATTCGCAAAATAACATTTACGACATCAAATTAACATTGCTTGACAGCTTGACAGCAGACTACTCGAAAATTTTTGTTGAGGTTCATTTTAAAGTTTATCGACAGAATCCAGAAGCAGCCTTCCGAAAAATCAATTTTGCCATGAAACTATAAGAGTTAGGAAAAAAGTGAATGTACACTTTTTGTCAATAACAAACTGTTCTATCTAAAAACAGCATCATTTTTTATTTTCAGTAGGGCCGTATTAATTTTTTTTTACAATTTTATGAGTCTGAGTCCCTCCACTGGTTGCTTGCGGGACTTCTACTTCTATGGAAAAATGGTATCTTATAAGAAGATGTGTCATGCCAAATTTGGCTTAAATAGCCTTCTTCATTTATTTAAAAAATTCTTTTTTTAAAAATCTTTAACGCCCTATATTTCGAAAATGAAGTCTCTAGAAAAAAATTTATACTTGATTTTTTTCTTATTATTTTATGAGGAATATCTCCTTAAAGTTTATCGACTTAATCCTGAAACACCCTGTAGATAATCAAAAATTATTGTAAATATTGTTGAATAAACTTTTATAAATTAAAACTTGATTAACACTTTTAATCTAAGGATTAATAGTGAATACCTACTTTTGTTGCTAAGATACCATTTTTTTTCTCAGTAAGGAAAATGTCAACCTTAGAAACTTCTGATAGTCAAAAAATTTCATAGTTTTGTAACAGTTGGAAAAAAAATGGACATTACTAACGCAACATTTAGGTATCTTGTATCTGCATTTACACAATGTTTTAAGTTTTGTTTTCCTGCTGCCTTAGTTGTAGGTGAAAATTATATTAACATTATTTAATATACAATAACAGTGTATACACTTGACAATAGTATTATAAGGGAAGAACAACCGTATAGTACTACTTCAGTAAATTCAGTCTGAATAAAAATAAACACTCCAAGATTAAATATTGCATGCTATTATGAAGGAAGAATTATGCCTTGTAATTGTTCCATTGTTTGTCTTGAAATAATACACAATGCAATAACTTGTTCGCAACGTTCGGTTTCGAGGTAGACTAGTATTATATATAGTTACAGCATAATACTAAAGCGTATAATGCACTACCGACTGCAACTGTGTTAGTGTTATTTTAAAATTTATTACGTATTTAGTTTACCGCATTAACTTAGAGCGTTAAAAAGTGAGACAAATTGCTTTGACAAGAGAATAACGAGGGCATGTCAAAAGCATTTAAATGAAACAGCAAAAAATAACTAAATTATCGAGCTTGGTGGGACGTATTCTGCGCAAATTCGATTTAGAATTTCTGTGCGCTCGAGTGTTACCAGGCATAATTAATATGTTTGGAATTCTTATTTTTTTATGTGTTTCAACTTCGATCGTTGCTTTGTTTTTAACTGAGATATATTCTAGATGAAGTATGTGACCTGGAAGAATGTTTAGATCAGAAGTAAAGCGTGTAAAGGGAAAAAGACAATCTGTAGACAATCGTAAAGTAACGATGTCGTACTAATTATTAAAGAATATAAAAGCCTCACAAAGAAATTGCAGGGGACATCCTTTCCACGATGTTTATCTTCAATGTAAACATTATGGAGACCGTTCGAACAAACGTTATGCACATACTGTATATACAGACGGGAAAATGAATTGTCTAAATACCTATTGTTAAAAAAATTCTCGCCTGTTTACATACCTTTTTACACCTGCAGTGATCCAACAAAACTTCATCTTTCATCCTGAGATAAGAGATAGGCAACAATAAGCCAATATGTTATTGTTATTATGTTATTATAAGTTGATATACATTGTGTAACAAAGGTCAAAATAATTTGGTGTGAAAAGAAAAACAAATAATCTGTGGAGAAAACGATAAGACCCATCGATTTTTATTATTTGACGTCTTTCTACTCGTGTGACGATGACGTCACTAAAAATGTTTTTGTTGTTTTGTTGACTTAAAAAAAAATTTTTGGTAATTTCATCATAAAGCTCTTTTAGAAAATTTAATTCTCTTCAATTTGAGCTGACCAGAGCTTTGTATCGTCGATCAAACCAAAAAAATCATTTTTGACTTTGGCAATCAATTACTCGGGAAATAATGGTCGTACAGAAAATCCAAGCAGGGTTTTGAAAACTGCAAAGTATTCTCTACAAGTCGTAACTATGGGTTTTTGATAAAAAGAAATTTTCAAAGTGAAAATGTTGATTAGAAAAAAGGTAAAAAATTGCATAATTAGAGATATTTGAATAACTTGGCATAACTTTGCAAATAATGAATAAATTAAGAATTCAACCTCAAAGTGTCCTAAAGAAACCCTGATAATTTCAAAATCTTGCGATTTTTTTTCCTAGTGCCCGGAATGTTTAAAGTCGTTTTGCTGAAAATCAATGTAATAAGTAGTTTTTCACTTTTTATTAATTTTTTTAAGTTAAAAATGTTTTTTTAGCAATAATCCATATTTTCTTCATCAAAAACGTCCATGATTCTAAAAAAAATTAAAGAAAAATTCTTTTTTCAAATTTTTTTTTTATATATCCGCAAGCTTCACAAACGTCAAAAAAATTAGGTTGATTTGACGTTGCAGATCACAATTTAATATCGGGTATTGCTGCCTCTGTTCCTGATCACCGATTCTAAGCGGTCTCGCCGGATGTCTCGTTGCGTAATTCCTTGCCAAGTTTGTAAAAGAGCCCGGGTCAATTTATGGTGATTTTGTAATTGCAGATAATCTCGTCGTCATCGACGCCCGAGCATGTCCTAAACATGCCCAATGGGGTTTAAGTCGGGACTCATAGGTGGGTGGTTGAGAGTTACCACATTGTTGGCGTGAAGAAACTTTCTCGTACGTTTTGCGGTATGAAAATGAGCATTATCCATTATGCATCCATTAATACTAGAACTCAGTTGGTATTTATTCCCATTATTGACTGTTGAAAGGTACATCACCGAAATCCTTGAACCACACGTCCTTCCTATGCGTAAAAGAAGAAACGTTGCATTCTCATGCAGAATAATGATAAAGTACCAATGCAGTTTTTTTAGCTCAATACATGCCCATGAGGCCTGTAAATTTTGAAATCTATCGGTCGAACCGTTTTCCTTTCCTGAATCGTCAAAGTTTTATAAAAAATTAAAGGAGCAGCTCCTTAAACATCAATTAATAATTAACAAATGAAATAATGAAACAAATTTTTTTGCGTTATTTTTCTCCAATTCTGCATTAATATCGAAAAAAAATTCAAAATTTTGAAAAAAAAAATATTTTAACTTTTTTAAATTTAAAAAAAATTATCTCGACATTTCAAATATTCATTCTAAAATTGTAAAAAAGAAGACGCAAAAAATTTTTTAAAAATTTTAAAAAATTAGATTTTTTTTTCTAAACTAAATTTTGGATATTTTTCGTGAAAATTTACGACAATCAATTTCATCTGAAGAAAGCAAGTAAACTTATTACAACATTCTCCTTTACATTTTATGTGTAGCATTACAGAGACATTGAAATTTTTAGTAGCAGTCTTAATAGTCTTAATTAACATTAATTTTATTAGTTTCTGTTAAACTGACTGCTTCATTATTATTTTTTTATTTCAACACAGTATGTATATATTATTTCCATTCCGCACCCTCCTGTTCTGTAATTGGGCATAAACCTATAGAACACTGTATTCTTCACTTATAATTGCACAAGAGGTTTGTATTTTACCGGGTAAGTAAAGGGTTGTTTAATGATAAACTGTTGCCTAGCAATTATACGAGAAAAACTGTCAACTTAAAAACGCTCGCGTTTTTAATAGTTGACAGACACAAATTTACCCAGTATCAATTGAATTAAACTGTACGTCGGTGAAAGGGTTAAATACAATATTGAATTCTTTATAATATATACTTTGTAACATTTTAGTGGTGGTGTTTCAAATTGTTTTAACTACCGCTTCTTTGTAATCTTTTCCGTCACATTATCGCATATTAAAAACCCAATATTAGATTCAATTTCTCGATGGAATTATCTGGCTCAAAATATCCTTTCTCATCGCAAAAAGTAGAAAATTGTCGCCACATTGATGATTGAGTTGTAACTGTATTAGCAGGAATACAGTTATTAACAATTTGACTAATTTCGTTGTTTGTAGACTCACCGAATCGACTCATTGTTAGTGTTTAATAATTCAATATGTTGTTGATAAAAATGTCAAACTATTTATTTTGGCAACTGACACCGCGATAATTGATTAAAAAATGAATAAGTGAAAAAACCACTAATGCATCTGTCGCTGTAAAAGTGACAGTTGCACTGTAGCATATGGGATTTTTTATATATAAATTAAATTGTCAAATAAAATAAATAAAATAGGGGGATTTTTCCCCTATTGTGTGGTCTACGACCACCCACATGTGATATTTTTGTAAAAAAAAAAAACATTTTATACATCTAAAACCAGTGGCCTTAAACCTTTGATTTTATTAAAGCTTTTTGGTCTAGAATGACAATGGCCAATGAAAAATCTCATCAATTTATGACATATACCGAGAATGTGAAACTTTAAATATGACTGAACTAAATAACTTATTTATATTTTATATGGACATTATTCCATGTTGATATTAAATAAGTGCAAAAGATCGCAACACATAAGTTATTTGCCCCATAAACCAAAGGAACTTGACCAATAATTCATCAAGTATACGTACATCCAGCCGTACATGTACCCAGTCTTTATTGTGGCAGATAAATTACATCATATGCATGAACTTGACATTGGTACTCGGCCGTTCACACCCACTAGACAACCTGGAGCATAATAAATATCAACACTGTGAAGCGCAGAGAATTGCATCGCCTTTCCTATCAATCACCTCCAGGAGATTACTAAAGGATAAACAGACAATTCACGTTGATGTTATGACTTGTACATATGTCGCATCTGTGCTGCAGAAATGTTTTTATTGTGCATATAATTAGACAAAAAATCTGAAATGGCCGTTGAAAGTATTTCAATAATTTTGAAGAATTTTTTAACTTCTGTTTAAAAAGTAATTTGACGATAAAAAATGTTTGTTATTATAGTAATTGAGATACCTATAGGGTGTTATAAAATAATGAACCAAAGGGATGCACGTCGACCAAGGCCATTATTGTTCTATAACACTAGTGCTGGTTTCAACGTGTCCTACTACCAGTATAGACTGTTATTTCATGTGAAAATTTGTTAGATCTAACTAATATGACTTTTGATTGATATTTAATCTGTACTGACGTTAATAAATGTTTCTTGTGAATTCTATTCACATTTCAGAATAAATATCATTATTCTTCTTTATCTCTAAAACTGTTTTAATTATGAATTTATACAGGGTGTTCCAATTAAAACTTCCCCCTGGAAAAAATCGGAATTAAAAAAAACAAAAACCTGAGACACGTCGATTTTCTTTTCAAGGGGGACACGTGATGGCGTAAATTTTGGTGTTTTGGAAGTACCCCTAAGGCAGGGGGTAAAATACCATTAAACTTTAAATGGCGCCCTATGTTGAATGACACCTCATTTTAAAGCTTTTTCAATTATGCTCTCGACGACATGCGAGAAAAAAGTCTAAAGGCGTTATATCTGGCGATCTGGAAGGTCACTCAATTGAACCTCTGCATCCTGTCCAGTGATATGGAAAGTTCTGATTAAAAAAATCACTCACAGTTACAGCATAATGTGGTGGAGCACCAACCTGCTGAAGCTACACATCTTTTTCTGGCAAAGCGTTGTCATTTTCCAATACTTCCACAACCATTCAGTAGGAAGAAAGGCCCTATGAGGTGGTCTCCCAGTATGCCCGCCCAAATATTCAATTTCCTCGGATACTGCTTATGAGATTCATGAAAAATGCGTGGATTTTCATCACTCCAGTAGCGATAATTGTGACGGTTGTCGACCATCCAGTTGGAACGTACAATCATCGGAAAAACAGATTGAGCACAAAAAATTTGGATTTTTTCGAGCACGATCACTTATTTTTTCACAGAACTGCAAGTGACTGTCTTCAATAATTTCTTGTACCAAATTAATTTTGTATGGGTGATACTTATGAATTGTTAAGATTCGGCGGCAACTAGGTACAGAAATTCCTGAAGTACTTGCAAGTTTCCTGAGACTCAAATTTGGTTCAATTGCGATGTGATCCAGGACAGCTACCTGATTACCCTCATTATGTACTGACTTCTGACATTCACACGCGAGTTACCCACATTCACACACAAATTACTCGCTACCTCCTCACCAGTTTATCTAAAGAACAAACTTATTACCCGAAAATTCATGAAATTAATCTACGAAGCGCTCTCAGTCTCACCATGCCACGACATTTACAACTGGATTTCAAAATATTTTTCTTACAACGCCATCTATAGTTATAATTCTTTAGACAGGTCTTTTAAAAATCTTACAACAACTGCATTACGCAGAAATCCCTTATTAGTGGGGTGCCTGGCTCACTGGGCACATGTACATGCTTTTGTCTAGTATCGTTCTTTTGCAACTTCGTTTGTATAATTAACTTAATTTATTTTTAATAATTAACTTAATTTATTTTGTTTTAATTAACAGTTTACTTTGTTTGTTTGCCCTTTTAAATATACACTGTTATACTCATTCTTCTGGATTTTAAAATACGTGATTGTCCCTTTTGTACGTAATACTTACCAAATTTCTTATTTATGTCTCTCTTTATAGGTTTAAGTGGAAGAGGAACCATGAGGCTATAACTTCGCCTTTGGTATGAAATTTCTTTTTTATATACAATAAAGACGATTTTATTTTATTTAGTTATTTATTTTATTATGTACGAGCTGCTCACGTTGATGCTTTCTGTTTACAAGCGATCCAGTTTCCGAAAATGTATGTTCTAAATCCACGACGTACCGATGCGAAATATTTTTGTCAGGATGACGATCATTAAAAATCTGTGCTACCTGCCGTGTACAGGCATTATTCTTGTAGAACAAACTAATTATTTCCAATTTTCAATAATTGTATAAACCATTTTCAAGAATTAGAATTCAATCGTTCTTTGTGATGATTTCACAGGATATTTTCTTGACAAGACGAGACAATATTGTCTCGTTAAAAGTAAAACAGGTAAAAAAGTTGAACTGAGAGAGTATGAAATTTTTGTAATGACGGATAAATGGAAAATTTTTATCGAGAAATTGTTGAAGAATGTCGTCAGATAACACCCGAAATGCTTCGAAATGTTCGGAAGTGATACAAAGATTTTATAATTGTATGGAAGCGGAGGGAAACCAATATTGTCATATCCAAACCAAAATTTAAAATATCATATGTCGTCGTCAGCAAAATTGAAAAAACTTTAAAATGAGATGTCACTCAACTTAGGGTGCCATGACATGTAAAGTTTAAGGGTATTTTACGCCCCTGCCTAAGGGGTAGCTTCCCAGACACCAAAACTCACGCCATCATGTGCCCCCCTTGAAAAGAAAATCAACGTGTCCCAGGTTTTTTAAATTCCGATATTTTCCAAGTGGAAATTTTAATTGGAATACCCTGTACCTATATAAACCGATACCGATACCGGTACCGATTTCTAGGTTATTTACTTCGTTTAAGTATTATAAGCCAACCTTTGAAATTATTTTATAAAATATCTAATTGCTTTCGAAGTAAACACTGTGCATAAACTAGCTAATTTCGTTTAAATAAAAGCATTCACAAATTCAAATATAGGAAGGGAATATCCTGGCATTCCGAATAAAAATTACAGCAACTGACAATGTGCAGGCAAGCAGGCATTACGACTATAAAATGTAACGAAGAGTAAAGTCTTTAGTGGCAGTAAAAAATCCTGGAAATATAAAACAGAAGTACCTACCTGCTAATAATATTACATGTGTGTGTATATACTGTAATTTTATTGAAGCCATGATTGTGTAACAAACTCCGTTGGCTGGTAATACCCTCCAAAATAAGAGAATATAACCTCTAAAAAGCAATAGTGTTATCTTGAAAGGAATTTTATTTTGCCACAACCATTAACATAATGCTGTTTAAATGAAAATTTTTAGATTTATGTTAAATCTTACGGAAATTCAATGGTGTTGAAACAGACCTTCAACGGTCGTTTAGGCGAGTCATACATTATTTTTTCCCTATTTATTTCGGTATTCCGCTACCTTTGAAAATGTAAAAAATGATTAAATAAACCCTTGCAAACAAAGCATTACTTGTTATGAATCTACTTCTGAATACATTCTCAAAAGTCTACCTAGAAATTATAAAGATTTAGATTATGTACACGAGTGTCAAAAATATGGCTAATATTGGTTAAATTAATTGGTCAAATATCTCGGATAGTTTCAAATCAATCCTCAACTGCTGCAGAAACAGTTCTAATATCAAAGCCGCTTCTTCATCAGAGGAAAGCATTGCGGTAAGTAATGATTAATTACGCTGTAATATTCATACATAACTGACATAAACGTAATGCCTAGTTGTTCAATACCCATTTCTGTCACGAAAGAATCGCGTGTCTGTAAACATGCTATTTTGTTACTTCGAGTTATCTTGTACAGTCATCTGCTCTGAATTATTATTATTACAAAATAGCAGAGTAAAAGTATAAGCCTATAAACTGAAAAAAAAAACATTTTGGTACAACAGTTATGATTATGACATAAATATAAAAAAAAATAAAAAAATTGTGAGAGGGCAATAAGAACCTTAGGTAAACTGTTCCAAGGAGCATAGACACTTATAAATAGAATATTGTCTACAACTTGTACAAAAATGTTCACGAGACAACCAAAGTTATGTCCAGGTAAACGAAAGTTAGTGTTTACTTTATACAAATATTTCAAATCCATTGAGAACAAATTATACAGAGTGGAAAGTTTAGCTGGAACTAATTTTGTAATTTTATAAATAAAGTCGCAAAATTCCTGAAACACGTCAATTTTTATTTTCAATGGGGCATATTACAAAGAGGTTTGTTTATTTTTTTAATTATGTGGGGGGTTGCAGCAACCCTCAACTTTTTTTTAAATGGAAAGGTAGGTTCGAGCGAAGACCACCAGGGCTAGGCTCTATCCCTTACTCAAAGGTGGAAACACCCTCAGTTTAAGGAATAAGCGAACGCTTATCAAGGTGGTACTTCAACCGCAGCTAACCTACGCCTCCACGGCGTGGGGTCACGCGGCAAAAAGCCACTTAAAGTCATTACAGGCTGTGGAAAACATAGCCCTCCGCACGGCCACCGACGCGCCCTGGTACGTAAGAAACACTGACATATTACGAGACTTACAATACACAAACGCTACACAGACAATAAGACAAAACGCGGAGAAACGGTTTGACGTAGCCGCTAGACATGACAATCCCCTCCTCAGGCAAGCCGTTGACTACGTACCCGACGTGACCGACAAACACAAAAGACCTAGACACCAACTTTTTGACCCTGGGTGACCACCCCAACGACCCCCCCCCCCCGCTCACCTTTTCTGTTTCAGAGACAGCCAGGATCAAGAAACGGAGACAACGACACACACACACACACACATACACACCCCCCATACCCTCCTTTCCCCTCCCCTCCCGCGCTGGGCTAAGGGCCACCTTAGCAAAGCGCGTCCCAGGCTGCATAGCCGCACTACCCTACCCAACCATACCACACATAAACATGACACTACCCCAGGGGTTTACACAGACGAGCCGGCGAAGCAAGAAGAGCGCCAGAATAAAGGGCCCTAGCCGGCGGGGCCCAGCCAGGACAAAAGGAGGTCCCACAAAGCGCCTACACCGGCCGCATTTGCGGTCGGGGTAGACGACGGATGGGGCCCACCTACGAAGGCTGTCCAGGCCTACACGAGATGAGGCAGGATAAAGAGGGATAATCCCCCTCGATCCCAAATCATTGAGGCCAATTTCTAGCCATGGAATAATGGCGCGCGAAAGGAAGGTTGATTAATGTTTTATTTTAAAGCTATTTTAATTGCAAATACAATTACAAATTTTTTTGTTACTTTTTATATGCAATTTCTAGTAAACAAATAAAACTGAAACTACAATGTAAAATATTTCCTCTACCTTGTTGTTGACAATACCCTAATGGATAATAAAAAGCATTCCGAACATTTTGTAACACTTCTGGCTTTACTTGTCCAATGCTATCCCTGATTCTTTGTTGAAGCTCGGCGATGTCGTTAGGTTTAGCAGCATAAATCTTGCTTTTTAGATATCTACATAAAAAAATCTAATGGGGTAAGATCGAATAGGACCTCTTCTTCCAACTCGGAAACACTTCATTGAGATAGGTCCGTACATGTTGAGCAAAATGTGGTAGTGCCCCGTCTTGTTGAAACTATACCTGTTGATCAAATAAATCGGGATCCAAATTATTGGGGAATAAAACCGCTAAAACAGGAACCAGTTCATCTTGGAGCATAGTTAGATATGTTTATCCAGTTACATTTTCATTGAAAATACAGGACTTACTATGCGATCCCCAATAATTACAACTCAAACGTTTCTTCTTTTGGGGCCTTTGAGTATGGCATTCACGCATCCAGGGGGATTTTCGTCAGTCCAATAACGGCAGTTGTGCAGATTGACATGCCCATGTGAACGTAGCTTCATCAGAAAACAGTACCGATTCCAAAGCAATTTGCCCACCATCGATTGAAGCGAGTCTACTATCTGGAACATCTTCATTAAGTTCGGGTAGGTTTTGCATTTTATATGGATACTTTTTGACTTCAAAAATTCAAAATTTTTAAAACATTTGTGTAGCTGACATGCTGAACACGAGCTATTTGCCTAGCTGGAGTAACAAGATTTTCTTCAACTTTCAACAACCAACAGCATGTTCAACCGGGTTCCTTCCTCGATTTTTAAATGACTTTGTCGAGGAGCATCATTCACGTGGCCCAACTCCCGATATCGAGTCTCGATTTTGCTAATCGCACTTCGATTCATTGGAGGCATTTCTGGATGAACTTCGGCAAACAAAGGAGCGACTTCAGTCTGTGTTTGACTTCTGTCCCCATGTCCGATCATTATTAAAACTTCTATGCGTCTCGGTTAAATAAATAAATAGGTCATTTTCTTATTTTTGATTATTAATTTACACTTTGAAATGCAAACAACTACTAACAAATTAATCACATTCAGTGTAAATTGGCTAAAAAATTATCGAACAGATGGTAAGGCATGGAATTGTTATTGTGGCTTATCAAGTAAGAAAAAAATGTATACATTAAAGAAGTTTCAGTAAACATTTCCCTATTTTATTCTTTTCCGACACATTGCTTATAAAAGTAAAAAAAAAATACGTAGCTGTACTTGCAATTGAAAAAGCTTTAAAATAAAAAGGTAATC
The DNA here is from genome assembly GCF_000390285.2 of Anoplophora glabripennis. NCBI lineage: Eukaryota > Metazoa > Arthropoda > Insecta > Coleoptera > Cerambycidae > Anoplophora > Anoplophora glabripennis. The sequence continues at coordinate 478,708 of NW_019416767.1, forward strand.
AACATACCCTTTCCATTAAAAAAAAGTTGGGGGTTGCTGCAACCTCCACATTGATAAAAAAATAAACAAACCTCTTTGTAATATGCTCCACTGAAAATAAAAATTGTTTCAGGAATTTTGCGACAAAACTTTCTTTATTTATTAAGTTACAGAATTTGTTCCAGTTAAACTTTCCACTCTGTAGAAAGCTCTATATATTAAAATTAAGTCACCAGTTTTAATTTGTCACACTGTGGAAATAAATCACAAATGAGAATCCTGTTATCATAATTGTCTACTTCCTATTCTAGTAGCAGCACGTTGTTTTCGCTCAATATGATGCTTTTATCGCACAAATAATAGACACCAAACACCATAACCGTATTCAATAATTGGCCTAACATAAGTCTTATAAAATTTAACGGATGTTGAAATATCAGGGCGGGAAAACACTTTGCGAAACACATGCAACACATTCATTGCTTTCCTGCTGATCAGGACAGGTCAAACCCAAAAAATGTCAAGATTATTCTATTACTTAACCGCAGAAATAACTATATTATTGATGAAATAAACAGTTTTAGGATTAGAGCGACCATAATGAAGTATACTACATTTACTAGAGTTAGTAGGTATCAACTAATCATTACACCATCCCTTTGAAGCTATACAGTTTAACAAGGGGGATTTACCTACATAAAGTTTAGTATTATCTGCATATTACCAACATTTTTGTGTCAAATGGGTTAGATCGGATGAGTAAATTAAAAATAATAGTGGACCTAGTATATATCCCCGAGGAACATCTCTCATAACTAGAGAGCGGACAATGTGTGACTTTAACCCGAAGAACAGGTCAAATTTTGGTAGAAATGTGTACTCGTTCAAAAATGTATTGTGTATAAACTATGCAAAATATAATTATTATGTATAGCAAATATATCGTATTATCCTCGCGAAGATTTGTACCCTTTATTTAAAGTCCATAAATCACGTGAACAGGTTAAATAACAAGAAAATAATTAAGTTAATTTAGTTCTAAAGAAATGAAATGACACTCGCGCCCATCTCTAGTCCATCCGTCGACATCGGTTGCATTTATCGAATTCCTATTGGTCAGAATTCAAACTGCAGCCATGTTATGAATGGAGCGTTGGACTATTCTATGTGCGTCGCCTGAGGCTATTCGTTACATTGACTCCTAATTTCCAATTAAAAGAACGACACTATTTTTAACCAAACTTTATTTAATACATATGTAGTATACAATTTCTGATTTTCTAAATATTTTATAACGTCTAAAAATGTATGTACCGTGGAATTTTCGTGAATTATCACGTAAATTTCCGATGCATACCCGACACACCACTGCGTCACGGGTAATGTATCTAGGTTTATGAATGACATATCTATGTTCAAGGTTAAAGTCACAGATTGTCCGCTCTCTGCTCATAACGTCTAGAGTAGCTAGAGCATCAGAATAGGAATCAAATTATTCCTGATAAAAAGTTTCCTATCCAATGAAGCAATTTCAGGAACGCCACAATGATCAAGTTTTACAACCAACCTTCTAATAGAAATTTTACCAAAAGCCATGCTAAAATCAAGGTATAAAACATCAACTGGCTCAGAATGATCAAATACTTTAGTCCAATCATTGAGATAATGAAGAAGATAGGTGGTACCTGTCCGAAAGAAAACACATGTTTTCTACACAGCTTGAGTCAAATTTGAGATTGGCAGAGTACCCTGTAGTTCATTAGTATAATTTGTATGAAAAAAGTTGGCAGACATATTAGCTACTTTTTTATTATCACTAGCCATGATTCCTCTCTGATCACACACCCGTGGGTTAGTGATATTTGATGTTGTTGAATGTCTAACATAGTTACATTTGATTACTCATATCAATCAGATTATTGTCATCTTTAGACTTTATTTCTTTGAAAGCCAACATTAAAAAAACATCTAAGAGTTAAAAAATCGATATAATTAATTGGATTACAGTTGTAAGAGTACTACATCCGGGACAATAACATAATAAATTGCTAGAAATATGTATAGTAGCTTGCAATAAGGAATGTGGTAATTGTTACACGGATCATAAGTAATACTTTGCGTTCTCTGTGAGATAGCGACTAATATTTATAGCGTTGTTTCGTTGTCCCGGTATCCAATAAAATAACTCACTTCATGCCGGCGCTGTGTGTGCGATATCTGCAGATACAATGATTAAAGCACTCAATTCTAACGGAAACCGTTTAGATGCAAAAGCGAGATGTTATTTTCCAATCGATGCCGTACGACTCGTGCGAGGCCACATATTCTACTTATCTCCTATCGAAAACGAAACTTTTTGACTGGATTGATAAAATGTGGAAACTGGCTTGCGAGTGTTGCAACAAAACTTTTTCGACTACCGGGAATTTAAATTTTGCCTTAAACCTCAAATAGTTTCACAACTCCATTGAAAATGTCTTAGACAAAAGTTGCTCTAACCAGTGATCTTTCTTTCAGTTATCAAACGATCCTTTTACATAACATTGCGGTGGCCCGTGTACTGATTTGCATTGAATTAACAATGTGTTAAAAAAAATTGGAACCTTGATGATTATACTCCTGTAAATCAGAAAAATTTTATTGATGCCCTAAAATTGTCTACTGACTGATATACCGATCGTCTAATTGTCTATTGTCTAAATTCTACATATTTTACATATACTCGTAATAATAAATTGTATACTCAAATTTTTGGTACTGCAATGGGGTCGCCTATCTCGGTAACAGTTGCTAATTTAGTTTTAGAATTAGAAAATAATATTTTACAAAATTTAGACTTTACACCGCATTTTTACAAACGATATGTTGACGACTGTATTGGTTGTATTCCAAAAAGAAAACTGATTATGTAAATAATGGATTTAATAAGTTTCATCTTAGATTACAGTTTACAACTGAAATAGAAAAAAATAATAGTATCAATTTTCTTGATTTAACTATTTCTTATAATAATGAGGGTATAATTGAAACAAATTGTTTTACAAAAGAAATCTGGTCAAAAAGGTATTTAAACTATAATTCATTTTCACCGAATATTTATAAAAAAAGTGTTTAATTAATAGTTTAACAGATTGAGCAATAAAATTATCATATCCAATGAATATATCGAAAAAATATTAAAAAATTAAAAATGTTTTAGAAATTAATTATCCAAAAAATTTTTATAACCCTATTATTAAGGAAAGAATTCATGGTACTTATAATCATAATTACAAAAGTAATAATAATAATTCAAAAAGTAATAAATATACTTTTTATGTTAAAAAAACTTTAAAGATAAAATATTAATGTATCACATAAACCTTATACCACAAAAAATTAATTCTTGGTCACAATAAACCAAATATTGTTTATACATAAAATAAATTGTAATGATTGCAATGGTACCTATATTGGTCAAACAAAACAATATTAACATAAAGGGATTTATAATCAAATATACCTAACTGCCTTGTCAAACATGCCATAGAAAATAACCATAACTTCGATTTTAATAATATTATATTAAGATTCTTAATACTGAAAGATGTATCTTTGGAATAATTCAAATAAAAAGAAATGATAATTTGATTAATAGTGACAGTGACACTAATGGTCAAAATTCACCAATGTTTCGAAACCAGCTATCAAAACGCTCGAAACTCATATTTTTAATACGAATATATCTATGGCACACTCCTAAGCAGCTTTGCAAACCTTAAAAGAATGCTGGACGAATTTTACAAAATTCACGGATGTTTCGAAATTCTGCTCGAAGCTCCCCAGATGCTACAAACGATCTTCTACCATGCCAAAAGGCATTCAACGGACGCCTGATAACACTCAGACGATCGCCGCACCATCCAAACGTCATTAGACGATCACCGGCCTTTCCGATAAATTCACCGACCTTTCCAAATTTCTACCGTCGAGCCACCAGGACGACATCGAGCAAGCGTAGCCACCCCTGCATCACAGGATGATGACCACGTCCTATGCCAAAGCCTCTCTAAGACCGCTGACGAGAGACGAGGGAAAAAAGTTCACCCCACTTTTGAAATTTTCGAGATTATGGGTCACCATCAAAAACCGTCTCCCTCAAGACTTCCGAGTCGGAATTAAATGTGTTTAGTTTCATATAACTACTATCGAGCGACCAAACCAGGCGAAGATGGAAACGTCGCGAGTCAAAATGAGGTGTCGCTGAATCAGACCTTGCAGCAGACCCACCCTGCCGGCGATTGAACGTGCACCCGCGGCAATTGCAGTCTATCAGGCAGGGCACAGTACCAGATGAGAGTCTAGCACTGGCTCTTCTAAAAGAATTCGTATTCATAGTATTCTGTTCTATTAAGCAGCACACAAATAAACGATATACAGGGTGTTAATTAAGTATGTACAATAAATTCAACAGACGATTCTTTGAGTGATTTTAAAACAAAAAGTTCATATAAACATTGGTCCGCAGATCCTTCGTATTCAAGATAGAGGGTGTTAAACTTACCATTCACCGCCCATTTTGCCCTTCCAACAAATAAGAAGTGGATCTTATTTGTGGAAGGGCGAAATGGGCGGTGACTATTGGACGCCTTCATTATAGCCATCTTTCTCTATCGCACGGATTTCTATGACTTTCTTTATCGCTCTCACGTAACGGCCGATGAACCATGGGGACTTTCCGACCCTGTATTTAAAAGTTTTAAACAATATTTTGATCTATGTATGTCTTGTAAGTTAAAGTTTTTAATAATGTTAGTATATTTAATATGTGTTAAATTTTTTTTAGATAATAACAATTGTAAAAGAAATTTTATGATAATTCACGTTTGATTCTGTTGATGCTGATCTGAAAATAGGGTAAAACCCGAAATAATCGTAATAAACAATTTTTAGATGAAAAATAGTTTTATAAACTGAGTATTTTTATTTACTAATATCCCAAGAAATAAATAATTTTCCAGAATACAGTAAAATACATTAAAGATACCCGGCAGGATGCTTTCTAGATAAAAAGTTATTTTATAATTATTGAATCACACATTTCTTTAAATAAAAAGAGTAATATCTTTCAAACGTAAAAAATATAATCTTTCGTAAATAAAAAGAAAAAAGTGTTGGTTCCATCCATGGCAGAAAATACTTTTGAGATGTAAAAAAGTAAATGTCGCTTTCATAGACAAATTTTTTAAAGGACGAAACTGAAAGAGTAAATTAAATTATTGGCATGAAATATTCTCTATACGTCTTTCATACTAAATGTTGCATAAAGACTACTGTGCGTGATATTTTCAAACAGATAACCTAATATATTAGCAGTTCCATGTAATTAATTAATTATGGAGGAATCTGAAGCATATATAATTTGGTTGCTCTCTGCACACCTGGCAGCGCTTCGTCTTAGGTCTTCAGCAATTTAAGTAATTGCTCTTTTACATGCAGCTCAACTCGCTTCTTACGCACACACAAATCATTAACAAAGGAAATTCATGTCTGCGGCTTTGTTTCGAAACATAGGTATAAATATTACAAGTACGGGAGTGATTCAAATATAAACCGGAATTTTATTTTAAATTCCAGATAAATTACGGTATAGCTTTATGAGTTTGAGAAAATCGAGATATGCCATATGTAGACTCGATATCCTTTCTAAATCTCTTGCAGAAAGATTTTGTCAGTCAAAAACACGATGAATGAGTAAATCGCCGATGTGTCTGTCGTCACACAACTAAGAAGGGTTAACCATCGAGCGTATACTACTAATAGTCTAGGAGCCAGATAGGGTTTCGTGGCCAATCAGAGTGCCACGGCTGCAAACAACTTATTCTTAAGTATTTTGACCTCCTGAATCCAAAAAATTTGATCGCAAAGGCTGAAAGTGGTCAGTTTAATTGTTATTAACAAATTAAATGTTTAAATGGTTGTAAAAAGTTTATTTTTATAACTAGTACAATTTTTTATAACTTAATAGTTACGTTTTTTCATAACCAACATATATTTTTTTAAATTAAAAAAGATTAATTTTAACCAAAGTTATTGCAAATTTAGTGCAAATATCTTACATTTTCCGTCTCCGCGCGCTTTAAAATGAGATGTCGTGCGCCTCAATCCGTCCAATAGAACCAGAGATATGGTAAAATTGGTGCGCGCGGAGACGGAAAATGTAAGATATTTGCACTAAATTTGCAATAACTTTGGTTAGAGTAAATCTTGTTTTTAATTTTGAAAAAAATATATATTTGTTATGAGAAAACGTAACTGTTAAGGCATAAAAAATTGTACTAGCTATCAAAATAAACTTTTTACAGCCATTTAAACATTTAATTTGTTAATAACAATTAAACTGACCACTTAAAGGCTTTGCGACCAAGTGTGACTAAGTGGCACTATGATTGGCCACGGAACCCTATCTGGCTCCTAGAATATGAAGGTAGTATGCCATTGCGAAAAGCGTGGCTGAGTGTGCGAGAGAGACAGAGAGACAGTCAGTACATGCTCGAATGGGTTAACAAGCTAATATTTTGGTTATTTTGTGATTATCAAGGACTTGTTCCTGGTTACTTATCCCGCAAAAGTCCTAGTCGACGTTTGAAACTGCTTCGGGATGGCTTCACAAAATCCCGAAGTTGATCTTCGGTGTGGTTTCTGACATCTGGTCTTTTTGGATTTGGGCGATCTTTGGAATCGTCTCGACCTATCATAGATTTGAGTGAAATCTTGGATTTATGTAAGGTGGTCACGTGCCTCTAATTTTATAACATTTCTGGAGTTTCTCGGGGAAAATCTAAACCTAGTCGCATTTTTTGGGAATCCTGTGACAGTCTTCGGTGGACGCTCTACCAACAGCTTCAGATTCTCTGAATGTCGTCTACTCTGTCTGGCTGTATTTGAAGCAGTTTGCGGTTCCGTAGACAGTATCGACGGTTGAATTCAAAACATGAGTGAAAATTTCTATTTTCAACCAAGAATGTCTATACCGAAGCTGTTTCGGGCTCTACGGGAGATTTCTATTGTTGGATTCAAAACATGAGTTCTTAAATCGAAAAAGCTATTTGAAGAAGGCATGATTTGTTCTCCAAAATGTCTTACTGACAGACACTAATTTGTACCAAATTTCCTTTTTTTTTTTCAGTTAGTATACAACGGTTGAACAGTTTACATTTCAATAACAAAATGACAACTGAATTTTAACTCGAAAAACATATTTTCAAATAAAGAAATTATGTGAAAAAAGTCATATACATTTCGTATCTGTATTTTCCTATAGTATGTTTAAAATATAAATATCTCGGTTTCATTCTTGTAGATCGGTGGGCAAAAAACCTTTTTACCTCATAAATCGCAATTGGGAATTAAGTGTATAAACTAAGATAAATTTTTAAACTATACGTTAACAAGGAAGCTGAGACCAGGTCATAAAATAGTATGAATAAGTTCTTAAGTATACATTTAGAAAGTTAACGTAGTTAATAAAATTGAGAAACAAACGTGAAGACAACCAAGGACTAATTTATCACAATGTAGCACATAAGTATCGTGATGCATGTTGTAGAATAAATGATGCATTATTTATACTTCAAAGTCAATTTGTTCCTTTTAATTCGATCTATAACTTAATACTTATCTGAAACAAAGAGAAACTACTAATTTTTCATAGCCGAAACAAGTTGGTTTTTGGTTTTTGGTAGGTACGTATTTATGGCACTTCCGAAAATTTTTTCTACTATTTCATACAGTATACCTAATGAAAGTATATTGAGAAAAACTCAACACATTTCCCAGAACTTTTGTATAAACAACAATGGTGATGTACATTTTTAATAATATTTTCAGAAGAAATACTGTTCATTTTCAGGTACTATTCAATAAAGCTCTCGATAAAGGCACGTGGATGCATCTTACAAAAAAATTCGATAAAAAATGAAACGGCACAAATAGCTCCAATATCATTAGAGATAGGTATAGGGAACCTATACACAGTTTGAAAGAGTTTTAAATTTCCTAACTTCCAAAGTAAAAATATACTGGGTGTCCCATTTAAAATAACCAAGTTATTACTGTTTAAAGTTGAAAAAAGTATCCAACAGTTTTTTTGATATACCAAGTGACGACAAATATAATAATTTATAACTTCAAGGATCTAAAATACTCTTTCCAAAGATGCTTCCTTAAAATTATTTTTTTATTGTTGATATTAAATTTCTACGCAAAACCTGCATTTTCACTAAAAATTAAATATCTCACAAACAATAAGTCCTAGGTATGCAGAACCTTTAATAAAGTTCACCTATTTTTTTACAGTACTTTCAAAAATGCAGTAAAATACAGGGTGTTCCATTTAAAAATACATAATATTAATATGGTACGCTTTTCCTGAATACCCTGTATATTTCAAAATATTTTTAAAATTTAGCCTTAATCAACCTGCACGTATCTACCTAAATAGGTTTCTATAATATTTGCCGTTTACCCTGTATAATATGTATACAAGTTGGTCCGAATTTTATGCAGGAAACTTCGAGGGTAGATAGATTTCTTTGAAATAATAGGTGTCTGCCTTATAAACATAGGTCTGGAACGGCCTCGTTTTAGAGATACAGGGTGTTGAAGTTGTCTCCGGAATCTATTAACCGATCTCAATAAAATTTGGTACAGATAATGTAGTAGGCCTTGCATTACTTAAAATATGAGCTCTAAAGGATTGACCAGTGGTGTACAACTTGACAGGGTCACCCCCTTTTTTATAAAAAAACCTATGCCACTGTATTTTTTACAATCTATTGTAACGGATTTTTATTCTAATGTACAAAATACGTAACTTGAATTTTTTCCCTAAAGTTCACCGTTCTCAAGTTATTCATACCCTTGTTGCACCAATCAGGCTACGTCCACAAGGCGAGGGGTAGTGAATTTTCACAATATTTGGTCACAAGAAAATCCTCATGAAATTCGGACAAGATCTTTTCAACACGAATTTTCTGTGAAAGTGTGGCTCGGAATAATACGGACCTTTCTTCTTGTCACCCCATCTGAACTCCCAGTCATTTCTAAACTTTCTAGAAAAACATCTATTTGAATTATTAGAGGATGTTCCATTAAATATAACACAAAATAGCTCGATACAAATGGATGGCGCTCCTACGCATTTTAGGAGAATAATACAAGAATGGCTTAAAAATTATATGGGGCGATGGATAGGTTGAAGGCCAAATGTCAATATCAACCATAATGGTGCAGAGAATCCAGAGTCTTGGCCAACCAGCTCGCCAGATCTAAACCCCCTGGACTTCTATCTGAAAAGTAAAGTTTAGTCTACTCCAATAGATACAAGACCACAACTACTGCAGCGAATAGAAGACGGGTGTAATGAATTAAAAGAAAACCACCACATGATATTAGTTAGGTAATTCCATTAATCATTAATATAAGTTGTCAGAAATGTATCGATGTGGATGGTTCCCATTTTGAACAATTGCTGTAACTACGAGTACGTAATGTTAATTTCGTTTCTTGTTTAATTGTTGTTGCTTGGTAAATGTATTTTTATTATTATTTTAATTTAAATTGCTCTTATTTGTTAAGATAGTGGATTAAGCTTCCAAGGGAAACTAAAACACACTAGGAATACTACCTTACAGGATGTGGAAATAATTTTGTTGATCTGCTTACAAATTGCACTTACTTTTAAGCATAAAAATAAACATTCTTGTAATATTATGGTTAGAAGTGGCTGCCACAAGGGGATTGTATTGGTATGAATAACTTGAGAACGGCGAATCTTAGGGAAAAAATTTACCTTTTTTACGTACTTTGTGCATTAGAATATAAATCCGTTAAAGTAACTTGTAAAAAATACAGTGGCGTAGTTTTTTTTATAAAAAGAGAGCAACCCTTGTCCAGTTGTACACCACTGGTTGAACCTTTAGAGCTCATATTTTAAGGAATGCAAGGCATACTGTCATACATTATCTGCACCAAATTTTATTGAGATCGGTTAATAGATTCCGGAGATATAAACAAAAAATCAATTTTTTTTAACAACTTCAACACCCTAAAACGAGGCCGTTCCAGATCTATGTTTATAAGGCAAACACCTATTATTTTAAAGAGATCTATCTGCCTTCGAAGTTTCCTGCATAAAATTCGGACCACCCTGTATATACAGACTGTTACAAATTCGCTTCTCACTACAAGGATCTCGGAAACGGTAAGAGGTACGAAATAGCTTAAATGAGGACAAAGTTACGTAATCAGTGGACCAACATTAAGCCTCTAAAAAATCAAGGCTAACATGATTAGTTTTCGAAATACTTGAAAAAAAAAAAGAAATTTTGGATATCCGTTTTTATTTAATTTCAGCCTTGTTTGAGGTGATATTGAAAAAAGAAGAACACTTTCTCCATAATCAATTTTTGTATGTAACGTTCCGTCTCTCCAGGACCATCATCAACTTCATTTTTTTAAATTCGACCCTGGAAATTTTATTATATTTTTGGCAAGACTTCATGACCCCCAATACTGTACTGCCTCAGCCAGAACCAGATTCAGACGTTTTGTCTCGAAAAATTCATCTTCAGTGTATTCGTTCCAAATTTATCTAAATTTTTTATTTATATTTCTTTGTTTATTGAATTATCGTACACTGTAAGTGTCGTTATACTCTGTGAAATCCAGTTGGTTATTTAAGCTATTACCACCATGCGTTACAATAAAACATTTATTATTATTAACTATTACCATCACTTGGTCATACATAACTCAATAAGTTGTTGCGTCAAAATTAAAACATTATTACAATTTTAATTTTATTATGACAAATTGATTCTTAAAAACGCATATGAACAACCAAAACGCCAACTGACTATTATTCTTTAAAAAATTTCAGTAAATGTTCAAAAACATTTTCGTTTTGGCAAAGGTTGAAAATGAAGATCAGCGTAATATTATCGGAATTTATTATATCTGTAACCGTAACTGTGAAAGAGCATGTCAGATGTATTTATATGAATATCCTGAAAAAAATAGATCAGAATGTGTTTCAATTTTGAGCACTCGAGAAGCCTAGAAATAACTATGGACACGGGAATAAAACTCTAATAATGTTTTATTGGAAACGTGTGATGGTAATAGTTTAAATAACTAGATGGATTTCACAGCGTCTAACGACACTTACAGCGTACGACAATTCAATAAACAAAGAAATCTAAATAAAAAATTTAGATAAATTTGGAACGAATACACTGAAGATGAATTTTTCGAGACAAAACGTCTGAATCTGGTTCGGGCTGAGGCAGTACAGTATTGGGGGTAATGAAGGCTTCCCAAAAATATAATAAAATTTCCAGGGTCGATGTTAGCCTTGATTTTTTAGTTGGTCTTCTGATTACGCAACTTTGCCCCCATTTAAGCTACTTCCTACCTCTTACCGTAAGCGAAATTTGTAACAGCCTATACCTAATTGTAATCAGAAAAATGATCAATCAAAAAGCCACAACTTTTAATGGTCTAATACAGTTATCTTGCTTATTTTAAGTGATACATAAATGATTAAATGAGCAAAAATGTGCAGAATTTTATGCCGATCACGGATTCGTTTTTAAATTTAGAAAATTACGAATAGTTCCGAAGATATTCGAAGGAAACCGATTTTATGCTATTTTTTTTAGTAATATTTCTCGTGTTTTTCAAAATTTTAGGACAAAAATTTGTAGTTTGATATAAAATGATAGATGTCATAATGTCAAAAAATTCAGGACCATTCTATTTTACTGCGCACATTTTCTACAAAAATTATAAAAACGAGATAGTCACTTTGGGATACAATAATTTAAACCTACAGAAAATATATAATTTCAAATTATTGAATTAAATCACTGCAACATATTTTAATACATAAATATTATTTAAATTGTATTTATATGTGCTATTATTTATTGTTAATTTATTACATTTTCGAGGAATAAGATTATTGACTGTAGTCATTTTAAGAATTATAAATTAATCTTTTAAAAATATATATACTTACGTAGCCGTTCCTTCTGAAAATTATTATTATTATTATTATCCAACCCATTTAATGAAACTTTCCGAAATATCCAAATTTTACTAAACTCTCGTGAATGATCGTCCCACGCCTCTAAGGTAACATAAATTCAAAAACCATAATAAAAACAAAAAATTCTGACGGTGTATCAAGATTTAACAACCTACACAACTACCTGCAACGCAGCGTGCCGCTTTAAGGCAAGGCATATTTCAAAAACAAAGCATGTTTAAAATCCTCTGCCAAAGTAGTATCTTTAAACTGATTAAAGGTTCACTAATTTGCATTTTACAGAACTCGTTAATCTTTTCTCTACCACACAAATTTACTAGGAATTTTGTACGTATGACAATGTATCTGAACAAAGAAATAAATAGATCGATGTAATGGTCCACTATTATGATCAATATTCTCAAGTAGAACCTAAATAACAACTTTACAACATAGTATAGATAAAAGTAAAACGGAATGATGAACTATGTACCTACAGGGTGTCCCAAACTCGACGTCCCAATGATATTACAGGGTAAAGAAAAATGTTACTGAAAATTTGAATTATGAAGTTCAAGCGGCATGGATTGAACTGCATTTTGCACCAAAAATTAAAGTTTTAGATATTTCATAAATTGTATTGATGACGTCATTAATTTTTTTTCCAGGAACCTGTATTTTTTCACATTTAAAAAGAATACATTTTTCCGATAAACTTTTATTTAAAAAATTTGTCTATCTATTTTCATGAAAAAGTCATGATCAGAAGTAAAAACAATAATTAGAACGTCAAAGTTACATTAGTCACATCTTGATCGGACATTCTCTGGGAAACAATTGATCGAGTATTATAATATATTATTATAATGTTTACTTGTCATCAAAGTGACAAATAAGTATTGCTTAGCGGTTCCAAGTGTTTACAGACAGGGTAGTTAGCAGATTTCAGAGTTTTTTCGATTATTTGTAACAATGCTATCACACGTAGAAAAAGTTAATAAGTTATTAATTTATGGAGGATCCCAGAAAAATTCTAGAAGAGCTGTTCAGTTGTATACGGAAGATTTCCTGAACGACCACAAAATGTTTGTCAGACTAGGAAGAAACCTACGACAAAATGAAAATGCATTTTCTATTCGAAAGGGAAAATCAGTGAGAAAAAGGGTTCAAGATGACTATACTACTACACAAGTGGTACAATATTTTGAGAACCACCCGTGAAACTCAATAAGGCAAGCTAGTCACGAGTTAAATTTCAAAACATCTTCGATTCACCGGATATTAGAAGTTAATGGTTACCACGATTTTAAAATACATAACTTGGAATATTTATTTGAAATTCATCTAGAAAGAAGAGTTTCCTTGCACAAATCACAGTAGCTGCCGAAATTTCTGATCGACGAATATTTCATCATATTCTTTGGACGGGTGAAATCCGTTTTGTAAGTAATGGTTTACCAAATAAAAAAACAAACATTATTGGTCCATTGAAAATCCACACTTAGTTCATCCTATACAAAATCAAAGACATTTTGGTGTGAAGGTGTGGTGTGGTGATGTCATCTGATAGAACCATACTTTTATGAAGATGTGTTGAATAAAATAGTATAGAATACTTGCGTTTCTTGCAAGAAGAACTCCCAGCACTTCCTGAAAATATCCCTTATCAGATGCAAAGGAGTTTGTGGTTCCAGCACGATGGAGCCCCACCTCATAAAGCGTTTATTGTGCAGGATTATTTAAATACTGTTTTCGGGGAACAATGAATTGAAATAAATGGACCCATGAAATGGACCGGAAAATCTCCCGACATGACTCCTTTGGACTTTTTTTTTGGGGTTTCCTTAAGAATAAAGTCTACAAAAGTATGTCACGTAATATAGAACATTTAAAAGAAAAAATCGAAATACCTGTGAAGAGCTTACTCTTAATATGCTGAGGAACGCAATTACAAAAAAAAAGTTAGGCGTTGGTTAGGTTTATGTTTAGCTACAGGGGGTGGACACATAGAAAATACTTCTTGTTTTTTGTTCTACTTTTATTGGTTTTGTTTTCTTTGTGATAAATTAAAGACATGTTACATACATATTTAAATATGTATTTGATACTAATATTTCAAGGACTTTTGACAACTTGCATCATTAACAGCGTCATAGCAAGCCTTGTATGAAGGCTTTCAACGGCCTCCTACTATTAACGAAGCAGTAAATTCTAAAATAATTATTTTAAATCGTAATTATTATTTTTACTTCTGATCAGAACTTTTTAATGAAAATAGGTAAAGAAAAATTTTTTATATAAAAGTTTATCGGAAAAATATATTCTTTTTAAATATAGAAAAATACAGGTATGTTCCTGAAAAAAATACCATTTACTGTTAATTTAATGTATTGAAAAATGTAACTACATGAACATTTAGAACCACAGTTTAAAGTAATTATATTAGTTGTTAAGTATGGTACAATAATACACCAAAGTATATCGACATATATTTGTTCTATATTTAATAGTTTCTATAAAGTGATACGCCTATGGAATCGTATTACCAGTGGCACGTATCTATATGATGAGAGTGAGTCGCTGCCTATGATTTTGGGACTTTAGTATAATTACAGTTAAAATATAAAGAACCTTCATCAATGTTTACAAGTCATGTGACGTCCAGCATAGGCAGCCAACAATAATTCACAGTATCCAATGAAAATCCCTAAACCTCAGTGGAGTTGTCATATTTGTGATAAAAACATTACATATTATGTTGAAAATGAGGTCCTTCACTAGGAATGCACAAATTTACTGCCTTGTACATATTTTCATACACATTTTGCAGTTGTTGTTCCGTTATATTCTTAATTTCTCGAATAATTGCTGCCTCTAATTCTTTGATGTTGTGCATTTCAAATATCCAAACAAAAAATAACATAGCCACACAAAATAAAGTTCTGATGCAGAACCTAAAACTACCATACTTTATCTATTTTGACCTCACAATACAGTAATCTTCTGACATAGTCTATGGGAAATAATTCCTATTCAACAGTGACCCTGTGTAAATGCAGTTGCTTTTTTAAAGCTATATAACTTCCAGTTGAAATGCCCTAAAATTAAAATTTTAGGGATTAACTATACTTCAATCAGTTCAATCTAATCTCAAATTCAAATAAAAATTTCAAAGTTAAAATATTCTAGACAGAAACTAAATTTGAGAATATTTGGACAAACTTAAGAAAAAAAAAATGCCTCTTTTAGCAGAAAACTTATATAAGGACTTTGTCTGACTGATTTATTCGTTGTTGTATATTATAAACGACATTTTCTGTAAGAACAGTTGGTCTGCCCTGATTTTTCTTTGCAAATGCAATGTTTGGTATCAAATCTTTTGACAGCACATTTCCGGTTTAAGAAAGTGTTATAGTAATCATAATGCATTCTGTAGTAAAAATATTATTAACCTCAAAATTGTTTCTGTGCAACATGTAGCAAATGGGAAACAACAAAACGATAACAGAAATTGGACAAAAATAACAGACACGGACAACGGACGCTACTGACAAATGCACAAATGCCAGTTTAGCTTCATCGATCATAATGATTCGTTTACAGTAAACGGTAACAAACTATTGCGTCTATACCCGGGATAATCCGATCGCTGATTGGTTGAATGAAATGTCTTGAAAAATAAATAAAACGAAATGTTGCTTTTTAATGTAGTCTTGCTCTTATTTTAGTTTTAGTAATTTTTAATTTTGCCAAAATTTAACTACTAACGCGAAGGACATAAAATTACTCTTTTAATTCAAACAAAGTAATTTTGTCACCTGGCTTTATGAAGGCTTTGTATAACAGTTTGACATATTAGTTCCTCTACAGATGTTTCCTATAAATTATTATCCTATACGTACTTGTCTTCAAGTTGCGGTTTAGCGTAATTTCCGTTAAATCTTTCAGGATCTTATTTTAACAGAAACTGGACAGGAGCGCAGGTGGTCTCGGTTACTGCCCACGTGCCGATAGAAACTGATATTGATATGGATCTCTTGTTGTGGTTAACAGGTGAATTATCACCTTTACGTGGCTCATTGAGGATAATGAATACGGCTCTTATTAATCTGATTTTAAAACGAATATCTCCATTTAGGCGGAACATGTCAGTTACGCAGATTTATGGGTAACATAAAAGAAATAAAGCAGATAATACTTTTTTTGAAATGTTATTTATTATAATCCAATATTAAATATAATCTACATAAACCATTTTTATAAATAGAATACTTACTGATCCTTTTTATGTTGATGTATTAGTTCGTCTTCATTTTACACTTTGCAAATTTATACTTAGATATTAATGATGGCAAATTTTTCATGAAATAACATTTAGCACGATTTTCTTAATATGAATTTAGGACATTCACTTATAAACAATAGACTAGGAGGTATGACCAACTTTTTAGTACCTAATGAAGATGCCATCCTATATACCACGTCTTAACAGTTGTGAATATCCAAAAACGCAGTTAGTTGTTTTTCAGTATTTACTACTAAAATGTGACAAATACTATGGTATTTTTATAACATAACATATGCAGGGATTTCTAAACCATACTGGTTTTAACCGCTCGACAATAATATGTAACATTTTATCTGGGACTTTTTCTAGAAATAGAAAGTAGAAATTCCTCAGTGGCAATAGACAATCTAGATTATTGTGAAATGGGTTGAAAAGGGTTATAATACGCTAATATGTCACTGACAATTCTATTGTCACTGCCCCGTTAACAAGCAGAAAAATGTTGACCGGTTACAAACTACCGTGTAGCACACCCAGTGGAAAAGGTCATGTGCCACCATTCTGGATTATTAACCACTGAACATCGTCCATCTCTGATACTCAGTTAATAATAACTCCACAAAAAAAAATCGAGAAATTAATTTACCCCTGGAGTCTGGCTATGTCTATCATATGTTTTCGGGTTCGCTGAATCCAAACTTGGGGTCCATTTAACCCCATAACGTGAGGATTTTTCATAACCTCAAAAAATAGACCCAAAAACGCAATAAATCCTCTATCCATTGACCTCTCAATCCCAACAACCCCATAACCCGTTAGCCTCTTAATCCCTTAAACCCCATAACCTCAAAATGCCATAACCCCAAAATTCCGGAACCCGGTAAGAAAGAGACTTATGTAATATGTATAGAGTATTTTTTGAAGTTATCAAAAATCCTGACGTGATGAGGAATTTGGATTCAGCGACCCCGAAAACATATGATAGACCTAGTCAGACCGCAGGGGTAATTTTCTCGATTTTTTTGTGGGGCTGTAATGATCTACTTTTAACATAGAAAAAATACACCTATGCGTTCTTCTTTGGTCACTCAATTTGTATTGTGTGACCAAACTTTATATGAAGTGGTGGCATTATTGACACCTGTTCACTTTTAAATTCTTTAGCTCATATTAGCCAGAACATCCTGTATATGGAGATTTAGAAGACTACTGTAGAAAAATAAAATTAATTCCGAATAACAGCTAATTTTCAATTGTGCATATTTGATACCCTACGATAATTTCATTAACCAGGTTTAATTTTGTCCATGATTTTTGTTGAAAATATTTTAAACTGAAAATTCTACAAACAAACATGCGTGACATCTTAAGTACACAAAGGAATGCATTTCATTCAGTTGTTAAGAGAAGAAATGTTTACTGAATTTGTGAAAGTAACTCCTAATGATCTGTGGTGACAGACGCATGCATAGTCGTGCATGTATGTTGAGAGTACTTCCCAAACAAATGCTCAATATTTTCTCTGTATCATGAAGCTTCTTTAACATAAGCTACACATTAGTTGTGAAATTATAATATAATTTAATTATGTTTCTTAAAACTAATTAGGAATAACATACAGAGCAATCTGCACATCAGCAGCCAATTTGCATGTCAGGAAAAATTTTTATTGAGAATAATGAGATATTACATATTTCTGTAAATTGAAAAGTCAAACTAGAAAATCCAAGAAAAATTGTAAACATTTCACAAAGTTATATTCAGAGTAGGAAGTTTAACTGGAACAAATTCTGTAACTTATTAAATAAAGGCTTGTCGCAAAATTCCTGAAACACGCAATTTTTATTTACAATGGGATATATTACAAATAGATTCGTTTATTTTTTTAATTATGTAAGGGGTTGCAGCAACCCTAACTTTTTTTAAACGGAATTTATTTTATTAATTATTATTTATTAATTTTTATTTCACCTTGCTGCTGACAATACCCTATTCCATAATAAAAAGAGCATTTTGTAACACTTCCGGCATTACTTGTCCAATGTCATCCCTGATGCTTTGTTGAAACGCGGCAATGTCCTTAGGTTTAGAAGCATAAACCTTCTTAAGGCGGGTATCCATTTGTATCAAATGCCCCGTAACGTAACACCGAACATGTTACGTTATAGCTAGTGGGGACGGAAAATTGTTGCATGTACGTGTAACAAATTTGACACGCGTAACTAATCCGGGACGAACCATCAGTTGTCGGTTTTTAGTCGTCGCATCAAAGGAAACCAACAGTACTTTCTGCCACATGTTGAGACTGGGTTACTCTTTTGGCCGTAACGTTATCTGTTGCACATGTGATTTTGTCTTATTTTGTGTTTCGTCAGTCCACTTATATATTGGAATTTTAAATTCGCCAACAAACTTGACCACTATATATCGTCCTACTCTGATATACTTTTGAGATCCACCATCGCGGAGATTTCCGTTTCTTATTCTTCAAAATTGTATGATGAAAAAATATATATAACGCTGCTGCCAACGGCAATTGCAGTGACGAGTTTATGTTCCTGTGTCGTCTTGTAACCTTATTTTGTTACGTTACGGAATGAATGACACGACCAAAACCACACATACTTTCGCAGCGAACCGTGTCACCTTTTGCAACAGGCCGTAACATGTTCGTTGTTACGTTACGGAGCATTGCCACAAGTGGATACCCGCCTTAAAATATCCCCATAAAAATAATTAATAAGGTAAGATCGGGTGATCTTGCTGGCCACTCAATCGGGACCCTTCTTCCAATCCACCTATTCGGAAACACTTCATTGAGATAGATCTTACATTTTGAGCAAAATTTGGCGGTGCCCCGTCTTGTTAAAACCATATCCGTTGGTCAAATAAATCGGGATCCAAATTATTGAAGAATAAAACCGCCAAAGTAGGAACTAGTTCAACTTGGAGCATAGTTAGGTATATTTGTCCGATTACATTTTCATTGAAAATTCGGGACCTACTATGCCATCCCCAATAATTCTAGCCAAGATGTTTGTTTTTTGAGGCCTTTGAGTATGGCATTCACGCATCCAATGGGGATTTTCCTGGGCCCAATAACGGCAGTTGTTCCCATTTACATGCCCATGTAATGTGAACGTAGCTTCATCAAAAAACAGCACCCATTCCAAAGTAATTTGCCCACGATCGATAGAAGCCATAATTCGTTCGCAAAAGTCGAGTCTACGATCAGGATCATCTTCGTTAGGCTCGTGCAGGTTTTGCATCTTATGGGCGCTTTTTAAAACGCTTGTGTGACTGACACCCTCAACGCGAGCTATTTGCCTAGCTGGAGTAACAGGATTTTCTTCCAACATCCAACACATTCAACCGGGTTTTTTTCCTCGATTTTTAAAGGCTTTTGTCGAGGAGTATCCCTCACGTGGTCCAACTCCCTATATCGAGTATCGCTTTTGCTAATCGTACTTCGGTTAAATGGAGGCATTTCTGGATGAACTTCAGCAAACAAACCAGCGACATCACCCTGTGTTCGACTTCTGTCCTCATATCCGATTATCATTAAAATTTCGATATTTACGATGCGTCTCGGTTAATTTCGTCCTATAATCAACGCCTTCTATTATGAATCGAAAAAAATATTTCAGACAAATCTTACGTACTTTTAACCGTAGAATTTTAATCTGCAATAAAAAATTAGTGTTCCTATTTAAGATATCAAAGTTACCCCCCTCCCCACCTATAAAGTTCTTGACTTTAAAACAATTATTTAATTTTTTTTAAAGATGATCACTTTTAAAGACATTTCAATTTCATGTTGGGAGTTTTTAGGTTAGCCGAATATGAACTTGAAATTATTTATTGCCTACAACATTGAAACTTAAAATATCTTCAAAATATCCTGTATTTTAAGACAGGATTGTTTTTAGAATTTGTTCTAAAGTGGTATGACAGATATTATAGATAGTCGTCACAGTAATAGTATTTTAAGTATATGGGTGTATCCCATCTCTTAAGAAACCACTATTGCCATTGCATTGTATGTATGACAAATGAAATAATTATTCTGCCTGTAGAAACTAACCACCACATAATTCTATTGCCTATTGCAACGTGTAGGTATTAATCGTATTTCACCTGGAGTTGTAATAAATATCATATTTTTTATGCAAATCCGTCTTACTGTCATAAATGAACGGATCAATCGAAGGCGAGATTTTTAAACTTCTCCCAGGGCGGAAAATATGTTGATACGTATCATAATAAGTGTTTTGAAAGCGGCTCTATATTTAAATTATACCTGCTGTGTGAAATGGATCGACGTTCTGGGGCTGATGCATAATTTTGCGCCTGCTATTATTATGCATTCGATGCTTTGATCTTTTTACATTTAAGCATTTGGAATCAAGTTGGACGGATGCCAATTTTTACTGCCGGTGTTCTAATAAGCTTATGTCGAAATATAATTTTCCCTCGTTAGGTTAGGCAAATCGTGGAATGTCGTTCTTATCCTTTATTTTGGCAAAGTTCATCAGTCGTATATAAATGTAAATATTAAAAAAACAAAAGAGAACGTTAATGTAAACCTTAACAAATGTATGCTGATCCCCTCGTATAAAAAAAGTAAATAATTTGTCGTCGCTGAAAAACGCCAACAGGTCAGTTTTTATTTTTTGAAAACTTTTTTTTAATAACAACCACCAATTTTTTATCAAAATTTCATATAACTTACTTATCTGAATACTCTGACGCTACATAAATGTGATCTGTTACGTATCGTTTAGAAATTTAGAAATTTGTGATATTTTTTCCCCAAAGAACCATTTTTTGTGTTAATAAAGAAGAGATCTATCAGAAAACATTTTTACTTAAAGTAACGTTATTATAACCTTAACTCACAACAATATATGTTTAAATTCAGCGTAATTTGCTGCCTGATGGTAATACAAACGGTGAACAAATTCATTGTGTCTAATCCATATCTTCCTTGTTCATAAACATTGCCTATTAATATCCTCTCAAGGAAAAATTGAGGGGTGTCAATTCTGGTGACGGGGCTGGCCTTTCTACATCGCGTCTTCCGATCCACCGGTTTGGAAATACACATTCTAAAGGATGTCGCGTAGCACCATCATATTGGAACCATACTTCTTTTTACATCTGGATGAATATATTAAATGAATTTGTAGGATACTGCCAGGCAGGAAATAAATTGAACATTTATTGTGGACATCGTTGTTAGTTATGTTTCTATTTTTTAATAGTGTTTCTTATATTGAAGCTTGAAAATTGTTTACATCGCATTTATTGAATTTTTTATAACGTATTTCGTAAAAAATGCATTTAAAACAATATTTAGCCTCTGAAGCTCACTTAGGTTATGATGGTAGTGTAAATTAATAATATGACGGTAGTATAAATTAATAATTCTTTAGAAGTTGTGCATTCAGTTAAAAGGACCCGCCACTTTTCTTATGGAAAATGGCTTTCGGTTAATTTTCTTGAAATTTTACAGGTTGATAGTTCTCAATATGTAGATCAACAGTCTCAATGGGCACGAAACCCTCCTTCCCCCGAAAAATCGACCCCCAAGGGGCTAGGAGGATATAACTGATTTCTGAATATGAAACAGTTTTTATCCTTTTACTTGTAGTCGAACCAACAGCTACCCCAAACAACCACCCCTGTGACCCTTCAACTCTTTAAGTGACTTTTATAATGGAGAGGAATAAACATGGATCCACATAGTAGTGAAATATGAAAACTAGAAGTAGAATGAAGTGAATGGAATGGAGACAAGAGCAGAATCGGGAAATAAACCGATAGATAGAGATAATACTCTTGTAATACCACCTCTCCTACAATTTAATTCCCTCCATTCACTTCCCATGCCTTCACCCTCACCCCTAACCAAGGCTCACCACATTTTTTTCAAGGTAACTGCGGTGTGGCCTATAGGAATTAAATGATTCACAATCAGTCATTAGTGAAAAAAAATAGTGAGTTAGGGGTGATGGTTAAGTGAGGGGAGTATAAAAGATGGTAAATGGTTGGGGGAGTGGAGGGTCGGGGGTAATGATTATCTGAGAGTAAAAATATGTTGGTTGGCCAACACTCATGATCAGTTAAATCCATCCTCAATCTTCTTCAGGATAGTTTTGGGAGAAAGGGGTTTGATGGTCGGTGGTGGTGGTAGTGGTGGCGGTATGTGGGAGGGGAGGGGTTAGATGGTCGGTGGTTGAAGGATTACAGGGGTGGTTGTTTGGGGTAGTCGTTGGTTGAACTACAAGAATAAACATTGTTCTACATTCAGAAATCAGTTATATCACCCTAGCCCCTTGGGGGTGGATTTTTGAGGGGAAGGAAGGGTTATAGGGCTTCGAGCCCATTGAGACATTTGATATAAATTAGCCGAAACCCATTTTCATTAAGAAAAGTGCGGGCTCCTTTTAGTCTTTCCATCCAATAAAAGTTCTAGAACTTCTCAAGATGGATTCGTAGTTAGGTACTGAAAGACAAAAACTCACTGTATATCCTCCTTGCGACCACCCCAGCAAATAATATGACATCTTGAAGGCAATTGAATCAAAACAATTTGCACACTATGAGACTAGTATAAATCTGTATCCATTTTAGTATCTAAGTAAATTAAGTTTTAAAAATCTATTTTGACCTCTAGTTTTTACAGTCTAAATTTGGCAACATATTTTAGAATCACTCTGTGGAGTTAATTCTGGTGACCGAGCTGGCCTTTCTACATCGCTTCTTCCGATCCACCGGTTTGGGAAGACCTCAGATTTAAACTTTCTAATCTGTTGCATAGTATAGGAGTACACCATCATATTGTAACCATACTCCTGTTTACATCTGCAAGAATATATGTTAAATGAATTTTTAAGTTATTGCCAAGCAGAAAATGAATTCCGAACATTTATTGTGAACATTATTAATTATGTTTCTATTTTTCTTTATTACATTGCTTTTTGCGTTTTTTTTGCAAAATCTGTGGGGGGATACAGCTAATAGACTTCAGGCTTGAATTCAGCGTATCAACATAAAACACACTTGATCAAGGTAAAAAAAATATTTTTGGTGATTTTTAGCGATTTTTCGCTATTTTTTGTGAAATTTTGCTATTATTTTGCGATTTTTGCAAAATTTGGGGGAATGCAGCTTAAAAGACTTCAGATTTGCATTCAGCACATCAAAATACATAAGTCTGACGCGATCAAGTTCAGAACAAATTTTTTCGAATTTTTTTGGGATCACTAACGAGATTTTTAGCGGTTTTCGCTATTTTTGGTGATATTTCGCTATTATTTTGCGATTTTTGCAAAATTTGGGAGGATACAGCTTAAAAGACGTCAGATTTGGATTCAGCACCTCAAAATACATAAGAAATCGACTTAATCAAGTTCAGAACTTTTTTCGGATTTTTTTGCGCCCACTAACGTGATTTTCGGCTCTTTTTCACTATTTTTTGCCATTTAACCAAAATTTTAGGTGTGTTTGATCTAAGCGGACTTCATATTCGGATTCGTATAAAAAAATGTCAGGAAAAAAATATTTAAATTAAATTATCTCTTCACTGTACAAGTCATCAAAATATGGAGTATAAAAAATTCAGGTTTGCACAAATGACGCTTACCCCTACACTATCTCGATACTCGCAATGGATTTTGCTATTTATTAGCATTTGTTGTGTCCAAATTTAATTTGTTTTTATATTTTTTTATATCAACTTTAAGGGACTGTAACTCATTGAGGGTGCATTAAATTAGGTTCAAGAAATCTATTCTGACCTCTAGTTTCCGCCGTATAAGTTTGACTGCTTATTTTAGAATCAGTGCGACATTGGTGTGAATGCTCACTTACACTTCGGCGGTCAAAGACTTATTGCATACTGTTTATACACTGGACGTATAAAAATTTTCCAAACATATATACACGGTGAAGCGGGTGACTCGCACCAAACTCCAGAAATGGGTTCTACACGTGAAACTAATAAAAAAATACTCAAATGTTATGCGATATTCATTTGTTTTCAAGTTATAGCGTAATTACAAATTTGAAATTAGAGTACCTATATCATGTTCCTAGTTCAAAAGTAGGATATTTGTCAGTGTCATTTTATGTTGCAATAGTTTAAATCAAAAAAAAATTATTGATGCCCTAATCCTATGTTTAAATTATATCTATTTTACTTTAAATAATAAATATTTGGTACTGCAATGGGATCACCTATCTCAGCAACAATTGCTAATTTAGTTTTAGAGGAATTAGAAAATAATGTGTTACAAAATTTAAATTTTAAACAGTATTTTTACCAAAGATATGTTGACGATTGTATTATTTGTATTCCAAAAAATAAAATTGATTATATAAATAATGAATTCGACAGATTTCATCCTAGATTACAATTTACAACTGAAATAGAAAAAAATAATAGTAGTAGTATCAATTTTCTTGATTTAACTATTTCCTACAATAGTGAAGGCAAAATTAAAACAACTTGATTTATAAAAAAAAATTGGTCTAAAAGATATCTAAATTTTAATTCATTTTCACTTAATATTTATAAAAGATGTGTTATAAATGGGTTAACCGATCGTGCAATAAAATTATCACATCTAAAAAATAGACCAGAAAATATAAAAAAAAATGATAGTAATACATAATTCAAAATGTAACCATATTTCTTTACCATACATTCCAAAACTGTCTGAAAATACTAAAAAATTTAAAGAATTATAACATCAATCAGATCAATGTCATATAACCCTTATTTAACAACAAACAAATTTTTTACAAATCTTAAACCAATAGCTCCTAATCAAAATAAAACAAACGTTGTTTATAAAATAAATTGTAACGACTGCAATGGCACATATATTGGTCAAACAAAACAATATTTACATAAGAGAATTTATAATCACAAATATAACATTAGAACTGAAAATTTAAATAGTACTGCCTTATCAAAACATGCCATTGAATATAGCTTTGATTTTNATTCATTTTCACTTAATATTTATAAAAGATGTGTTATAAATGGGTTAACCGATCGTGCAATAAAATTATCACATCTAAAAAATAGACCAGAAAATATAAAAAAAAAGATAGTAATAATTCAAAATGTAATAACCATATTTCTTTACCATACATTCCAAAACTGTCTGAAAATACTAAAAAATTTAAAGAATTATAACATCAATCAGATCAATGTTGCATATAAGCCTTATTTAACAACTACCTGTATATCGTCTATA
Source organism: Anoplophora glabripennis (assembly GCF_000390285.2). NCBI lineage: Eukaryota > Metazoa > Arthropoda > Insecta > Coleoptera > Cerambycidae > Anoplophora > Anoplophora glabripennis. Next base: position 504,314 of record NW_019416767.1, read on the forward strand.
CAGGGTGGTCCAAATTTTATGCAGGAAACTTCGAGGGCAGATAGATCTATTTAAAATAATATGTGTTTGCCTTATAAACATAGGTCTGGAACGTCCCCGTTTTAGAGATACAGGGTGTTGAAGTTGTTAAAAAAATATATTTTTTGTTTATATCTCAGGAATCTATTAATCGATCTCAGTAAAATTTGCTACAGATAATCTATGATAGTAGGCCTTGCATTCCCTAAAATATGACAGGGGTCATCTCATTTTTTATAAAAACAACCTACGCCGCTGCATTTTTTACAAGTTATTGTAATGGATTTATATTCTAATGCACAAAATACGTAAAAACGGTAACTTGAATTTTTTCCGTAAGATTCGCCGTTTTCAAGTTATTTATCCCATTACAATCCCCTTGTGCAGACATTTCTGACCATAATATTATACGAATATTTATGTTTATGCTTAAAAGTAAGTGGAATTTATAAGCACATCAACAAAATTCTTTACACTCGTTTCCACACCACCTGAGAGGTAGAGTTCCTTAAGCGTTTTAGTTTCCCCTGGAAGCCTAACCCACTATATTTACAAATAAGAACAACGTAAATCAAAATAATAATAAATGTACATTTACTAAAGGCGAGGGGTAGTGAATTTTCACAATCTGCATATTTGGACACAAGAAAATCCTCATGACGAACAAGATCTGTTCAACACGAATTTTCTGTGAACTTTTCTGTTTCTTTTCTGTGTGGCCCGGAATAATTCGCAATAAAGTTTGTGGACCTTTCTTCTTGCCACCCCGTCTAAATTCCCAGTCATTTCTAAACTTTCTAGAATTGAATTTAGAGGATGTTCCATTAAATATACGACAAAATAGTTGGATACAGTGGATGGTGCTCCTGCGCATTCTGGGAGAATAATATAAGAATGGCTTAATGAAAATTCAACCATAATGGTGCAGAGGGTCTAGTGTCTTGGCCAGCCAGATTGCCATATCTAAATCCCATGGACTTCTATGTTTGGGATTATCTGAAAAGTAAAGTTTATTCTACTCCAACAGATACAAGAGACAACAGATACAACTACTGCAACGAATAGAAGACGGGTGTAATGAATTAAAAGAAAACCACCACATTAATAGAAGATGTCAGAAATTTATCGATATGGGTGGTTCGTATTTTGAACAATTGTTGTAAATACGTAACGTTAATTTTGTTTTTTGTTTAGTTGCTGTTGCTTGGTAAACATATTTTTATTATTATTTTGATTTAAATTGTTTTATTTGTAAAGAGTACTAGGCCTCCAGGGAAAACAAAAACACGCCAGGAACACTATCTCACAGGTAGTCTAGAAAGAAGTGTAATTAATTTTGTTGATGTGCTTACAAATTGCACTTACTTTTAAGCATAAACATAAATATTCCTGTAATACTTATTTTGGTTAGAAGTGTCTGCCACAAGGGAATTGTATTGGTATGAATAACTTGAGAATGGCGAATATCAGGGAAAAAGTTAAGGTTAGCTTTTTTACGTATTTTGTGCATTAGAATATAAATCAGTTACAATGACTTGTAAAAAATGCACTGGCGTAGGTTTTTTTTGTAAAAAAAGGGGGTGACCCCTGTCGAGTTGTACACCACTGGTTGAACCTTTAAAGCTCATATTTTAAGGAATGTAAGGCCTACTACCATCATACATTATCTGTACCAAATTTTATTGAGATCGGTTAATACATTTCTGAGATATAAACAAAAATTCAATTTTTTTTAGCAACTTCAACACCCTGTATCTCTAAAATGGGCCCGTTCCAGACCAATATTTATAAGGCAAACACATATTATTTTAAAGAGATCTATCTGCCCTCGAAGTTTCCTGCATAAAATTTGGACTACCCTGTATACTGATAAAAAACCGTTACTATTTTTTAACATTCCCCATCTAGACTTGGAACAGATAATTTTCACATTTCAATTCAATATTAATTTCTTTGTTGTTATTTGATTGTGTTACGTTATATGGTTATTAGGAAAGGATGTTAAATAATTGATGATAATTGTAAGTTTTAAAATGTTTTTAATGTGTATTGTCTTAAATAGAAATTTAAACAAATTTTAGATTTTAATTTTTACATAAGGAAAAATATTATAATCCATGGTTATTATTGTTTTATCTGAAGATGGGGATAATAATCCCGAAACGATCGCAATAAAAAAATTTTACAACAAATTATTTAATTGTGACCTGTTCTCCCAGTAAATTAATAAATTATTCTTGAAAACAAAGGAAATTTAGAAAATCGAAAATCTGCTACAAATTGTTTAAATCTGCGATCCCCCTTATGTGCATTATTTGGAATTGGAACTCTAGTAATTATTAGTAGCGTCGATATTCCTTATTGTCTAGACAGTTTAGACTATAGACGGTGGCGATGATGAAAGAATTACCAAACTTAGTTTTACTTAGATCGTTTTAAAATTTGCGGTGTTTTGTGATGATCATGATGATGAAATGGTAATTTTACCTAATGATTATCGAAGAAAATTAATAACGTAGTCATATTTTGGTTCATAATTTAAAAAAGATTTTTGTTATTATGTATTACATCTCAACTTTTACTTATTACGGCAACAAAATGGAAAAGCACAAAGTCTACATTTTCCGTATTGAAACATGTTTATCTAATTTCAATTCAATTAAAATTACACTTGCATAACATAAATGAAAATCTAGCACAACACTAGGAAGTTCTTTACTAACCGTATGACATTTTATCTTGTGGTCGTACGGTTCTGCATTAGTAATAAATAAAATAAACATCTCTATGTACTATACTGAAACTCTTCTTTTGTCTTGTCATGATCAGAAGATATATGCATGCAATGTCTTTATTGTATGCACCACGTAATATACAGGGTGTTTTCGGAAGTGGGATCTTAATTTTATGGGTCTTATCTGACGCCGAAATAATACGTTTTACGAAAAGAAATACTCTAATAAAAGTTTTGTAATAACACAGATATTTATATTAAGTTTAATTTAATAATTTACGCCTTTATTATATTAGATTAGTTAACTTCAGTTCTGTCACATATGCAGATGTGCTAATTGTCGTTGGCGTCGATGGTGGTTGAGAATAATTTGTACAAAACTTACAATAAATTTATTTTTCTCCAACCGTCACAAAACTATGACATTTTTTGACTGTCAAAAGTCTCTAAGGTTGACATTTTCCTTAGTGAGATAAAAAAATGGTATCTTAACAACAAAAGCATTCACTTTTAAGTGTTAATCAAGTTTTAATTTATAAAAGTTTATTCAACAATATGTATTTACAATAATTTTTATTTATCCATATTGATATTAAATGCACAGTTTGAACAAGTATTAAAATTAAATAAACCACTGAAACTGCCACTACCTTCATTCTTGGAGCAATTCTCAAAGCAGTCCAACATGTTTTCATTAATACTTATATAATTTTCAGATGTTGTGAAATCAGAAATTACAACGGTGCTTGGTTTATCATTGCCACTACCAACTTTCAGTATTTTTTTCACAATATTTTTTTTTATTCAAAAGTGAGTCTTCAATGTAGCCTTCCGCCGCAGTGCTCGATCTCCATCATCGGTGTCTTTTGAGTCAAGTGAGGTCACCACCGCCAACTAAAAGGGTAGCAGACATTCGTGGTAATGCTCTGCACTCTTTTCAGCTGTCCAGCTACAAAAATGTTGCCAGTTCTTGCGAGGCGACACTGATTTTATGAATACCAACCACCATTCGATGACACTTTCCACTAACATATCTGACAAATAATCGGCGTTCTACCAATCCGGGTGGACGTAAAGCAACATATTTTCGATAAAAACTTAAATAATTGTCTCCCAGCACAGTAAAATAATATGATCTCTTGATTTTGGTACTGGGAATTTTTATAATGACGGATGATTTCACATTTTCAACATTATCAATTGTTAAATTGACTAATTCATCAGAACGGCATGCGCCTGGATCCCCCAATATGAGGGCGACCTATAAAGAAGCCTTTTAAAAATTTTGTTCTGCTATTTTTAAAACGTTTACCTTCACCATCAAATATAAATTATCAGATGCACTTTTCAAATACCAATCAACTTGCTCCTTTGTAAATACTCGCGATTTTTTCGGTACATATCCCTCATTTTGTCTCTTGACAAAAGCACGTAACTTTGAATATTTGGTTACATCAATTCCCTTCTTTATATCAAACGTTGACCGCAACATTGAATATTGTGACCAAAGCGGTGACGGCTTCATTTTATTTGCTCAGTTTCAGAAATACACCATCAATACATCTTCTGAATACAATTTAATGTTTTTTCTTTGCTCCATTCCATAAAACGTTGGTAGACACATTCATAAATTTCTCGAAATTTCTTTGGGAGAAGATTCAAAGAAACCTCTTTCGCACACTCCAGTATATCCTCAGGTACACCTAAATCTTCATTAGATTTCATTTTTACAGAATTTTCAGCAAATTGAACCACAAATAATCACAAATCAGCTCAATAGCAATATGGCGACTAATGTTTGATAAAGTATCCATGACTACAAACATCGATAAATTTGGTTTGAATAATTTCAACGCACAAATTAATAATTAAATGGGGGATTTTGGTTGGAGAAAAAATTGCATGTTTTATTCGGATTAAAAGTGTCTTTTTTGTCTCGCAATTTACAATACCATATACAAAAATATGCTCGCCACAAAAGTAACACTTTTAATCCTAATATAACAATATAGTACCTATTGTTTGAAATGTATTTAATTTAATTATCTACTAAATAACTGTATGTCTAACAATTTGTGGTATATATTTCTTTCAGTAGGGTACGAATTCCACAAGGTTGATACGATTATAATATTCACTATTCACAACAGAATTTGTTCCCAAAGATTTGCTACTAAATCCGCATATAGCGTAAATTTTGTGGTTCACACACCAACCAAACCTCTTGCCAAGAAAACGACAACTGTCGTCCTCAAAAAAAAGACAGGAAGGAGAATCTCCGCGCAAAAATTGGGCTGTCGGCGATGAAACACTAAGAAATACGTCCGTTTTGATGAATTAAAATGCAGAGCTATTTATTTAGCTTATACCCATAACAATTTTTTACACATTACAGTTTACAGATTAAGAACCATTTCTATTTCAAGGGACCCCTCTGATGATGATTTTTTCTAAATAACTCTGAAACCAGTTGACATAAATTTATAAAATTTGGTAACTAGCTTAACTCTTACGTGCTCAGTACGCTACTAAAACGAAATTTACAAATTTTCATCACATACGTTCCAACACTGAGGGGGAGGGGGTAAAATTTACTAAAACTTTTTTATGCGTTGACTTTTTTAACTTTTGATTGAAAAGTATGAAATTTCATAATTTTTTATTCAAAAAAGGTACTCTTGGTTCATATTGGTAGAATGTTCCATTTTTGTGTTAAATCCGTTTAAAAATAATGTTACATGTGTTAATCACTGGGAATCGAAATTGTCAATATTTTTTATCGTCGCAGGTTTTGAATAACAAACATGCGTTTGACGTTATTTGCATTGACAGTTCAGTTATTCACTTTTTGTGAATTGTTATCTTCATATAAATTTATTATCTTTAGTAAATTATTATTTGACAGAGTAAAAAAAAAAGTTTGCAGCCAAATAAATGAGTCCTCTGATGTAATTCTTCCAAATGATTTATTTCTGTAGCATAAACTACAGCCTTCATCCTACACCTCAGAAAGTAATCTAGAGGATTTAGGTCTAGAGACCGAGGTGGCCATGGAATGGGACCACCTCTACCTGTCCACCTGCCAGGAAAATGATCGTTTAACCATTTATGATATTATGGGTAAAGAGAGGTGATGCCCCATCTTGTTGATAGTGTAATGTTAAGCGTACGTTTAACGGTGTATCATCCAATAGTTCTCTTACATCATTTTGCAGAAAGTTTAAATATCCTTCTACATTCAGACAAACGGGAAACTAAATTGGTCCAAGTAGCTGGTCCCTTAAAAGTCCTGTCCACACATTTATTGCAAATCGATTTTGAAAATTTGTACGCTGTATTGCCCGTGGATTTTCGTCTGACCGGAAATGGGTATTATGAATATCTGCTAGCTCTACATTCGTAAACTATTGCATTTTCGACTGATAACAATTCGCAAAGAGTAAATAACTGAACTGTCAAGTCAATGTAAATGAGGCCAAACGCATGTTTGTTATTCAAAACCTGCGATGATAAAAAATATAGAAAATTTCGATTTCCGGTGATTAACACATGTAACATTATTTTTAAACGGATTTTACACAAAAATGGAACACTCTACCAATATGAACCAAGAGTACATTTTTTACTAAAAAACTCATACTTTTCAGTCAAAAGTCAAAAAAGTCAACGCATAAAAAGGTTATGGTAAATTTTACCCCCCTCCCCCCCAGTGTTGGAACGTATGTGATGAAAATTTGTAAATTCAGTGGCGGACTGAGCGCGTAAGAGTTAAGCTAGTTACCAAATTTTATAAATTTATCTCAACTGATTTCAATTATTTAGAAAAATCATCATCAGAGTGGTCCCTTGAAATAGAAATGGTTCTTAATCTGTAAACTTTAATGTGTAAAAAATTGTTATGAGTAAAAGCTAAATAAATAGCTCTAACTGGTTTCGGAGTTATTTAGAAAAAACCTTCATCTGATTGGCCCCTTTAAGTGGCTATAACTTCCTTAGGAAGAATTTTTGGACCCACGTTTATATAAAGAAAAAGTATTCTTTTTTTTGGACATAGAACACCCTGTAGAAATATCGTCCCCTAATTTCGGGACACCCTATATACCTATATTATACACTTATTCAATTTCCAAAATATTCAGTGACGTCGAAATTCTAGGGTCCTCGGTGACAATGTCTCTGTCACTAGTTGACAGATTTCTTTACTAATGTAGTAACTTTTCAGTTTGATATCTAAAATTATCCAATTCACAAATCATACTTTCAGAGAAAATTACGTAAATCAAAATAGTAAAAATTAAAATCTTCAAAATAATATGTTAGGTATATGATAATATTTTCAAAATCTGCTGACATTAAAATTACATGTTGCCATTGATTTCATTGTAACGTTTAAAAGTAATCAAAGATTAGGTATTTGTTAAAAAAAAATAATGCCGAAGTACTTTCCATATGGATTTTTATCTTCTGACTGCTCACATTTTCTCAATAATTTCGAAGATAATACCTACTCCAAAACAGAATTTTACTAATTGTATTTCAGTAAATTAAAATAACAATAATGTCTAATCTTATCGAAATATAAAAGAACGTTTTCAACAGTTGTACTACTTAGGAAGAGATAAATCCAACACACCTAATGCCACCCCAGTTTAAATTTAGTTCCAAGAATGTCCTGTTGCTATTTTAATTAGGTTGTTTTCTCGCCAAACCATGCATTAACTGTTTCAGATCTAAATGCTAGTTGAGCAGTTAAATGAATGACTTCTGAAAACTTTATTCCTCTTGCCTGAAAATATATTTAAAAAACTATGTCAGATACCATTATAAATTTAACAAAAATACGAAAGAAATTACAAAAAAAATACCTATATCGTCTAAAGAATAGACTAAAACTAACCTATTTACCAATTAAAGCTAACACTAAACGCAACTCACGGACCAAAGAGTGACCGCTAAGATCGTCCGTTTTTTCACAATTCGCAGAGAACTAAACAAAATAGATAAAAATATGTTTTTGGTCTCAAATTACTCGTCGTAAAAAATTAAGATGAGAATAGTTTTTAGTTTTTTGAAAATTTTCAAAAATCACCCCTAGTCAGGGGTTGAAAGGGCGCCCAAAATGAAGAACTGAATATTACCAATAAATATAAAAACTATTAGCATGTGAATTTTTCTATCGAATGATTCTTGATATTATTCTCATGACTGAAATAAGCATGTCGAATTAGAAAATCCACCCTTCAGCGCGCTCAGGGGGTGGAATCATCCCCAAAAATAGAGAATATCAGAAATAATTATTGTAAAAATATATTAAAAAAAATCAAAAAAAAATATATTAAAATAATTCAGGGCTAAACTTACTATGAATAGTTAATCTATATTTTGCTAGCCCTGAATTTTCTTAATATTTTTTTTTTGGAATTTTTACAATTATTATTTCTGATATTCTCTATTTTTGGGGACGATTTCACTCCCTAAGTGCGCTTAAGGGTGGATTTTCAAATTCAACATGCCTATTACTGTAATGAAAATAAATCTCTCTTTGTATCAATAATTATTCGATAGAATAATTGACATGCTAATAGTTTTTATATTAATTGGTAATATTCAAATTATTTTTCAAAATTTTCAAAATACTAAAAGCAATGCTCATGTCAGTTTTTTACGACAAACAATTTGCGACCAAAAACATATTTTTATGTATTTTTTTTAATTCTTTGCGAATTGTGAAAAAACGGGCCGGCGAAAATCACAGGTTTTTTGGGGTCATTCTTTGGTTGCTCAATGTTAAGACATTTCTGAAATATTATTTTTCAAAATTTAGCACTCATCTTCAGAGGCCAATATCTCTACAAGGGTACATACCAGAAAAAAATGTTACATATAACAAATCAGCATATCTCTGTATCAGTAGAGTTATGAAACACCCTGTATATGTAACAAAAGATTTAAGTTTCTAGAAAGTGAAAAATAAAGAAAGCAATTACAAATTTGATTAGATGTGTGGTTTTTAAATAAAATACAATATATAATATACAATATACAACATACAATATACAACATACAATATACAATATCCAGTATGCAATATACAATATACAATATTGTATGAAAAGGCCCCTAAAGAAACATTATTTATTATAACAAAACTTGTCGTAGCGAAATACTAGATATTGTATATATAGTATTTTGTAGTAGTGGGATTTTAGAGTACTTCGGAAACTTCTAAAGACAGAAAAGATTAGACGTTTTCGTGCTCAACTTTCATAAAAATACAACTATGAAATCGAATATTTGATATCTTCATTTGTTTTCGGGATACCGGACAGCATTAATTTTTTTTTGATAATTTGACCACCTCTATATCTGTGCCACGAAATAGATTAGAATTAAGATAAAATCTGCCGTATATAAACTTTTCAGCGTTGATTAATGCTTATTATTAATTTTTAAGTACACCTGATTACGGAATTGTAAAACAAACTTATATTTTTTAATAAGAATCGTAGTTGGCTATGATCTAGACATAATTTCTTCTGCTTTACAACGACGTCATAATTAT